>NC_079890.1:26560195-26683768 GCF_024868665.1 Triplophysa rosa
CTTGAGCCGGGAATGGACCACTGCCAGCGTGGGATTGGGTGGCAATGGAACTCCACCACTCCCGGTTAGAAGCACACGGCCACCGCATTATGTTGTCCTCTTGTCCGCTGGGTTCTTTTCTGGCCGGTTTGTTCTGTCATGGAACAAAAGGACAGAACCCAATCACAGACGGCAAAGTACAAAAAAAGGTTTTATTTAAACAAAAACACATAAAACGAAATCCCACACAAAACGCAACATAAAACCGCAAGACGTGGTTCTGTCACGACGAGTCCTGACAGAAATTAATGTAATTTGCCATTAAAAACTAATCTAAACTATTTTAGTGGCTCAAAACAGTCTCAAAATTTACATCATGCATTCAAACTGTGCCACAGCCTGCCTGAGTAAACAGCATAAACAAAAATACTCCAAACATTTAAATCATTTTATGAAGAAATGAAACGAAAAATGTATGTTTTAATTATTTAAAAAATCTGCGTTGTTATTAATAGCCTATAATGTCGCTGTGTGTTTTTGGCTTCATCTTCACTCTCTCGCTGTCTGTTGACATGACAATGACGTAGTTTAGAGCGGCTTTAATGCACCTTCATTTACACTAATTCTGAGCCACATCAGAGTCGCCTTTGATACTAGGCTCTGAGGAGGGTCAGAGCCGGCATATTTTAGATCGGCTTTCACGCGGCATTGCGTCTTTACACAGAAATGTAATCCACCACAGAGACGCCTTAACTCGCATGTGTAAAGACGCCTCTAGTGCATCAAAGGAGAACTAGCCTTTTCTCCATTTATTTATCATTGGAGTTTTGGTTCCTTGCTACTGTGTCGTGTTGGCTGCTGATATTAGATTAACTTAGGGTTCTGTAAATTCCATCAACATAGTTTTATTTTATTTAGAATGGTCTTTCTATAATACCATGTACTGTATTGTATTCTACCTTTTTCTGAATTTTCTTTTTTCTTGTAAAGCTGCTTTGAAACAACAAATAAACATAGTTTAAAAAAGCACTAAATACAACTGAATTGAATTATCCTACAATACTGCCTTTTAATCGTGTACAGGAAGTTTTTATTTCACTTAGAATATATGCTAGTGACCCAAGGCAGGAAGTTTTTTGGCTTTTTCTCTTTCAAAATTAAGCCAGTGACGCAAAGCATATCCCAGCATATGTGCAGCATCAAACATTTAATTTGTTAAGACACCCCCACTATCAAAATGGATCAATTCATTGAATACTGCATGTCTTCAGCAAATCAATGGAATTCCAATGGTAATGAGACCATCATTCAGGGGCCATCCGGCCTGCAGCCCCCCCACACCCCTTCGCCTGGAGAGGAAGTCGGCCACAACCATCTGTGCACACGGCCTGTGGACCACCTTGAACTTGAATGGTTGCAAAGCAATATACCAACGAGTGATCCGCGCGTTGGTATCCTTCATGCGGTGGAGCCACTGGAGGGGAGCGTGGTCTGAACAGAGGGTGAATTCCCATCCCAAGAGATAATATCTGAGGGTGAGGATGGCCCACCGGATCGCCAGACACTCCTTCTCGATGGTGCTGTACTTAGCCTCTCTCTTTGAGAGCTTAAGACTAATATACAGCACCGGCCGTTCCTCCCACTCCATCTCCTGGGACAGGACAGCACCCAACCCACTGTCCGACACGTCAGTCTGCAGCAAGAAAGGGAGAGAAAAGTTAGGAGAGTGTAGGAGCGGCCCACCGCACAGGGCAGCCTTCACTTGGGTAAAGGCCTGCTGACACTGCTTAGTCCACTGGACCAGATCTGGCGCTTTCTTTTTAGTGAGATCAGTCAGCAGGCTGGTGAGCTCTGAATAATTAGGTACAAATCTCCTGTAATACCCCGCCAGGAACTGTCTCACCTCCTTTTTGGTCTTAGGCCTTGGGCAGGTTGCAACTGCTGCAGTCTTATTAATTTGGGGACGCACCTGCCCCTAGCCCAAGTGGAAGCCCTGATACCTGACCTCCACCCGCCCAACCGCACACTTCTTCGGATTGGCCGTGAGTCTGGCCTCCCTCAGCTGTTCCATATGCCGCTGCCAGTCATTGCTATAGATAATAATATTGTCAAGATAGGCAGCGGCATACGTCGTATGCGGGCGGAGGATGCGGTCCATGAGGCGCTGAAAAGTGGCTGGAGCCCCGAACAATCCGAACGGAAGGGTAACGAATTGGTGCAATCCGAACGGCGTGGTGAAGGCTGTTTTTTCCTTAGATACAGGAGATAGGGGGATCTGCCAGTATCCCTTCGTTAAATCCAGTGTCGAATAAAATCGAGCGGTGCCCAGCCGATCAAGCAATTCGGTGACTCGCGGCATTGGATACGCGTCAAATTTCCGTTTTAGGGACTAAAACTATCGGGCTCGCCCAGTCACTGGCGGATTCTTCTATTACCCCCAACTTCAACATTGCGTCTAATTCTGCCTGAACCACTTTTTTTTGTGTTCAGGCCACCGATAGGGTCTTCTGCGCACCACTACCCCGGGCTCCGTCTCAATGTGGTGCTGAATAAGATTCATCGGCCAGGAAGGGGGGAGAACACGTCTGCAAACTCTGCTTGTACGCGGGCCACATCCGTGATCTGGGAGGGTGAGAGGTGATCTCCCCCTGGAGCCAGGGCGAGGGATTGCGTTTTGATATTCGCCTCCGGCCCGAGATCCTCCTCTCCGCTCACCACCGTCGCCAGCATCACAGACTCCTCCTCGCTCCATTTTATAAGGAGATTGAGGTGGTAAATTTGACGTGCACCCCTCCTATCTGTCCAAACGACCTCATAATCGAGATCTCCCACTTGCCGTGTAACCTCGAAGGGTCCTTGCCACTTTGCAAGTAATTTAGAACTCGAAGTTGGGAGCAATACAAGCACTTTCTCTCCCGGAGTGAACTTTCATAAGTTGGTTCCCCTGTTATACAAACGGCTTTGCTTGTCCTGGGCCTGTAACAAATTCTCCATAAATAGCCGCCCCAGTGTATGGAGTTTTGTTCTCAGGTACAGGACATACTGAATTTCATTCTTGCTCTGAGAAGGTCCGTCCTCCCAAGTTTCTTTCAGGACGTCTAGCACCCCTCGGGGTTGACGTCCGTACAGAAGCTAGAAGGGGGAAAACCCCGTGGAGGCTTGGGGGACCTCTCTCGTACCGCGAATAAGAAGGGTTCCAACCATTTGTCCCAATTTTTGGCGTCCTCGTGGACGAACTTACGAATCATGGTTTTCAACGTGCGGTTAAATCGTTCCACCAGGCCGTCTGTTTGGGGGTGAAAAACGCTGGTGCGAATCGATTTAATGCCCAGTAATTCATACAGTTCGCGTAACGTACATGACATGAACGCCGTGCCTTGGTCTGTGAGGACTTCGCGGGGAATCCCCACCCGGGAGATGACACGAAACAGTGCCTCCGCAACACTCTTCGCCGAAATTCTGCGGAGGGCCACTGCCTCGGGATATCGTGTTGCATAGTCCACGATGACTAATGCAAAACGATGCCCCCTCGCTGATCGCTCTAATGGCCCGGTGAGGGCCATACCAATTCTTTCGAAGGGGACCTGCATTAACGGTAGGAGGCGCAATGGTGCTTTTGGGGAGGCCGGCGGATTTACCAGCTGACATTCCCGACAAGATGCGCACCACCTGCGCACGTTGTCGTGAATACCCGGCCAAAAGAATCGGTCCATGACGCGATTTAGGGTGTTATTCTGTCCCAAATGTCCTGCCATGGGGTTACAATGAGCCGCCTGGAAAAGCATTTCCCGGCGGTTCTTTGGAACTAATAACTGAGTTATATCTTCTTTGGTCTCAGTGTCTTGGGCCACTCGATATAACCGGTTGTTCCTGATCGCGAAGTATGGGTAGGCGAGGGGCCGAGCAGGGTGGACAGCCTGCCCGTCGATGGAAGAGAACTGTTCAAATGCCAGTTTCAGGGTCTCATCTCGGGCCTGCTCCAGGGGAAAGTCATCGCGGTCCGAGAGGATCAGCCTCTAGATTCCGCTCGGTTCCACTGAGTCAGCGCCTTCCGGCCCCGGTTCAACGCTGCCCGCCTGCAAGAGCCCTCACCTTCCCCACTTCCTCTTTCCCCAAGCGACATCCGCGCACAAAAACCCCAATAATTCAGGAAAAGCCAGCCAATTCGTCCCAAGGATTAGCGGATGTCGGAGGTGGGGATTAACCGCCACCTCTACACTATGCTTTTTCCCTCAAAATTGTATAGGCAAGGACATTAAGGGATACTTTACCACATCACCGTGCACACACCGTACCCTTACTGCGCAGCCTTTATCCAATGCCGCGGGCTGAATCAGGCTTTGGTGGATAGAGGTTTGGTTGCAACCTGAGTCCACCAAAGCCTGATATGTACCCCCCTAATACTCACAGGTGTTTGGTACCAGCCAGCCTGCCCTGGGAGCAGGTCTGGTCGGTGAAGGTGAGGAGAGAGAGGCCGCTGGCAAGGGCTCGCCGACCCCGAGGCACACGACCATATGATCCTCCGCCAGCTGGATGGCCGAGTCCAGCGACGTCAGCAGGTGGCACTGGACCCACCCCGCCATCTTCCGGGGTAGGCAAGTCGTGAATTGTTCCAGTACCACCCGGTCGATGATCTTCTCGACGTCGCCTCCCTCGGCCATCAGCCATCTGCAGCAGGAGTCCCGGAGCTGTTGAGCTAGGACGAAGGGCCGGCCAGTTTCTGCCAGTCCCAGCGACCGGAATCGATGCTCCTCAGGGCTCTGGCTGACCCTCTGCAGGATGGCTCTCCATAGCTCATCATAGACCAGGAGGTTCTGGGGAGGCAGTTGCTGGGCCGCCACCTGTGCTTCGCCCGATAGCAGCGGGATCAGACGCATCGCCCACTGGTCCCTTGGCCAGCCGCTGGTCTCTGCTGCCCACTCATAGAGGTCGAGGAATGCTTCGGGTTCATCCTGGGGCCCCATCTTCGTCAGCAACAGGTGGGGCGAGGGCGTCCCCCTGCCTCAACCTCCTGGTCCATCCAGCTCCGGAACGTCTCATGGTCCTCTTGCTGCGCTTGGAGGATGGCCTGGAATCGACCCTCCTGGTCACTCCGCAGCTGCAGCAAGGCCTGATATTGTTCCCGATGGAAAACCGCGAGCGATGAGATGACGTCTGCAAATGGCGTTGCCGGCGGAGACTGCATAATGGCCGCGGCTTCCCTTCTTCCTTCCTCCCAGGTTTCGGCACCACTGTAACACGTTCGCAAGAGTCAGGAAGGAAGAGGTCGGGGTCGGGTTGACTACTGCTGGATAAAAGGCTTTATTTCCACACGCGGAAGTGAAACACAAGACGTTGTGCCACATGCGCTTTCACAAAAACAACAAACATAAACCGTATCGTCACTTTAGGATTCTCAGTCTCTCTCGGTTCTCGGGCTCTGGAACTCCAGCAGTAGTCCTAGGTCTCTCTCGCCGGCTTCTGCTTCTCTGCCGGCTTTATGCTTCCCCACGCCAATTACTGGAATGGAACACAGGTGTTTGTCATTTGCACTCGCCCCATTTACTCACCGCTTGTCTCCCAGCTCTCTCTCCCGCTGTGGACCTCGCTGAACCACGCCCCCCTTGCCACAATGTATTAATAATCTGTATTAAGAATTGTCATGACAGAATGCAGTGCCATGACAGTTTAAAAAACGAAATCAATTGAATTCAACTGAATTCAACTGTACTGAATCATTAACACTTTACTCAATATATGCAGGTCCAATTCAACACCCAAGGCTAGAGATGTTTTAAAATCCTATTAAATGCTACTGATAACACAGAAAATCAACAACAAAGCAGAACTTGAATGTGTTACTTTACTATTGTCACCAAACAGAAAACAAATGCTGTGAGCTGTGATATCCATGAGGAATTAATAAATCCAGGGCTCTAGACTAACTTTTTGCACTGATTGCACTGGTGCGCCTAAGTTCACTTTTTTTTTTAAATCGCTGTCCATATAGGCAAAATTAAATGTAAATGATTAACTAACAATCTGGTCAACATAAAGTTCTTTATTTGAAGCACAATTCTACAAGAAAGGTAACTTACTGAAAAAGTGTTGGTGCTTAAAGTCCTTCACTGAACTGAAACTTACACTTAAAACATCTTAAGATAAATGGACCAGGGCTTGACATAACCTGGGAGATTGATGGCTCCGTGTCAGAGCATTGCTTATGATTTTCGGACGGACCAGGCCTTAACTTAACATTATTCACGAAAAAGATGTCAATCGTTCTTTTCATCTTCTCTCATCGGCTACATCCACTCTGTTTAACTGACGGGCCTATAGGATACTCACCTCTCTGTCTGACTGCAGCACACGCATTTTCACAGGTACACACCAGAGGTTGCGCTAGACATTTTTTATTGTCCGTTATTTTGACTGACAGGCTCGCTATTATTACCCGTCACTATGGTGCAAGGTGGCATTACGTGGTAATTAGTATGTTTGTGACGTCATCACGCTGTACTTGCGTCTCGGAACTTGTTGTATTTTAATACAACTGAATGCCCAATAAAGCCGTTGTTGTTTATATTCATCTATATATTTAATGTTTTAATGTTTATGTTCATATTCGATCTGGGAAAGCCCAACAGATGGTGCAAATTTATATATTACAGTTTTTTATACCATATTCAAGCCATTTCCAAATCAGTTTTTATTTTGCTCATACCTTGTGTATGTAACAAAAGTTATGGCTGAGGTCGGCTGAAGCGCTAAGATTTTCAGGAACGGAATTTGGAGGAAAATGGGTTTAAAGTTAAGTGATGAAAATAAAAGCACAACAGTCCAGTATCACAAGCAAAAGTCACTTTACAGTGGTAAAAGACTTACTCTAATAACAATTTAATAAAAAAACATTTCCCAGTGTTGAAGTCTATAAAATACTGTACAAAACCGTTTGAATAAAACGAATGTAAGGAAAATGGTGCGGGCACACTTAAAGAACGAGAGCTCTGCCATTATCGCTACACAAGGAAACTAGCAAACATTACGGATAACAACTAATAAGCAGTGAAGCAAGCTTTACGTTGTTTATCATGTACATAGTGTTTGGACTTTTGATCATCCCTTGTATGTTTTGCGATCGGATAACTCAAGGTGCTGCAGATGGGGAGCTCTGTCATCTCACAAAAACATTGTATAAAAAACTTTGCATGCCGTAGTTTACACGGGACTGGCGGGAAATGTGCATTGCTACTCCTTCATTCTTCATGTTATGTGGTTTACTTTGATAGGTGAACTGTCTTTCCCGTGTCCCAGCACGACAGCCGACGGGTTTTCCCAGATCGCATCACATATGTATAGTCAGTAACAATGATGGGTGAAAACACGCACGTCGCTTCGCGAGCATATAATGCTCTAATGAAGGGAAACGGGGAGTTACAAATTGCCCTCATTGTAATCCGTCAAAATGACGGACGGACGGACAGCCTTCAGATTTTTCCATCACTGGTAAAAAAAATCTGTCAATGACAGAGAATTTTCGTTTAACACGACCTCTGGTACACACGCGTACAGGAAAATCTGGACCACGGCCAATCAGGGGGGTCCGCCCTTCACTATCTCTGATTGGTTTAGACTACGATATGGGCCTAATGTCTGTCTGTTGTTGAATCACAGGGAGACTTTCAGAGTCGCGGAGACTTTTTTTCTCCCTCGAACGGCTGGTCGCACCGGTGCGACCTCAGATTTTTCTTAGTCGCACCATTGAGAAATAAGGTCGCATGTGCGACCAAATTGGTAGCACTCTAGAGCCCTGAAATCATTTCAACAGAGGTTTATTGCACATGAAAGTGCAGCAATGCAAATATCTCCTGTAATATACAAAAGTCACTAAAATCCCACAAGAGCAATGCTGTCTTTTTAAATCATCATCATCATAATTATCAAATGCCCCCGGTATGGAAATGTGCAGGCATTTCTATTATATATCTTTAGCTTGGGGATACAAACATGATTATCTTTTAACTCATAAGGTGACCTCATTCAATTAAAGAAAGTTTGGAAGGACATAGAATCAATGGAGGACCAAAACCAATTAAAAAACAGCTAATTGCAGATGCATTTTTAAGTGGATTGACTAAATTGCCGTCAATAGCAACATCTCCTGCCAAGGAAATTATGCAAGACATTGAGTGAATCCGCTCCTAAAGACATATCTCCAAATATTACAAACACTATAAAAGACTTCTAAACCTATATGATGCTGACACTGAAAATTCTTAAAAAACATATATAATTTACCAGGAAATTAGTGGATATTTATTGAAAGTGACAATTTGAATGGGGAACAAGAACATGGGTACAATATAGTGAATGATAGAAATTACTTTTCTATATAACAACAAAAGTCCTCTCTTGGCATTTCTATATTAAATATTCTGTGTGCACTTCCTCTACGTCTTGAGAAATCTTGTCTTATTGTGATAGTTGTCATTTTGTACTCTTCTAAAAATACAGGTCATGAAGTGTTACACTGACAATTTCAGTTGTGAATACGCCAATAAATATGCTTATTTGAGAAATAATCGCCCTGTGCAGGATAACATAAAGTGGAAAGCTTCAATATTCGACTTACGCAATGGGGAAAAAACAATCAATAAACAAATTTGGCTTGATTTAAAATCATTCAAGTCATTTTGCAGTTTTAATGGTAAATGAAAATTGCTGCAAAACCAATTCAGAAAAACTCAATATTCTCAGTTCAATATTGAACTTTTAGCAATTTAAACGCAATGTTTCTAACTTCTCATTTACACTTTTGATTTGCTTTGTTTAATCAAACTAACGTGTATGTCACAAAATGCAAAGCCAACAATTCCATTAGCAGTGTACAATAAGATTAAGCCCACATGCTCAGTATAATGTAACTTGTGGTTTGGACTTTATATAAATACTGAATTGTTCCCATTTTATGTTATGTGATGCTGTAAGTACAGCTCCAAGAAATTACTAAAGAGAAGTTAAAAAGTACACTAATACCCACACAAAAGGCCAAAAAAATAAGTGTAAATAAGGGAAATGACGGACATAGGCTTTATCTTATTAATGCAACATTCTCTCTTCGTTTTTTTTTCTCTCTGCAGCAAAATCTACTCTAATCTATTCAAACCACAAAATTTGCTGATTGCAGAAAGCATCTTGCAGAAAGCAATGTAAGAAACATTGACTCATCTGTGATTAACACATGTCCCATTGTAAATATTGGAATTACACTGGAATCAACTGTTCTTAAAGCTGGTCTTTTTAATCCATAGCTGAAGAGACTAGATTCAGAACAGCTGGAAGCCAAACCTCCTACTCCACCCGCGAGCCATGTGCTTCTGTTAACCCGCTGGCTGTGGTGCTGAATTGCATGTGGAATAACAAACAGAACAGAATACAGAATGTTCACCTTCACTTACAGGTTTAGCTCTAATTTCTTAATTTACAAACAAATAAATAAAAATAGCATCATAGCATTCCCTAAAATACTAGAAACACCCTGACAGATCTCAGAACAGCAGTTACAGTAGCAGATGTGACCTTGTAACAAAAATGAGAAAGTAATACTCCTGCACTTTTTACACTACTTTTTTACGTTTTACTTAAAGAATAAATAAAATACAAAAAACAATAAAATATTTGCTATATCTCAAATAGCATTGACTTAACAAAAACAAACATTGTTCTGCCTCAGGACAAACATTTATTTTATTGTTGTGCCATTTCTACTACAAACTAATTTGTGTTTCCTGAGTAAATGACAATGTCAATGAAAAGGAAAAATGCAGAGTAAAATCATGACAAGAACATTGTTTTTTTCCATTCAAGCTGTAATTGTCAAATTTAAAACGTGTAAACAATATTTGTGTATATTTTGGATTTAGAAAATCCTAGCCGATGTATAAAAGGAATTTGAAAAGGAGTTGCAATATAAAATACACTCTTGTAGAAATGTTTGACTTTCAGAAAAAAAATGAAACAAACGATTGCATGTATGTTCACTGTGTGCAAATTAAATCAACCACTGAGCGTGTGAAAAGTGTGTTCTGCAAGAGTTTATTGTTAAATGTCCAAAGGGCTGTAAATGCCCACAGTCTTAATATCCATACAGTACATAGCCAAAAATACATAAGTCTTTGGAACACACTGTATAGCCAAAAGCACAATTAAAAAATAACAGCACATAAAATCAATGAAAGATTCAATACAGTATTGCATAGAGGTGGGCGGAATGGCCAAATTTCACGGAATGAGTAATTTTATTTCACGCTAACGATGTATTTCACAATAACAATCTCGCATTGTAATTCTATATCTTATACCTAATTTTTCTTAGATTGATTTGCTTTATTTATTTATTACAGTTCATTTAAATGCTCACCATATAGGCAAGTTATGAAAATGTACTGAAGATATCAGATTAGGTTCTGATAATGAGATTTATTATTTATTTATATTTATTTTCTGGCTATATCATATGTATACAGTAGGAAGATAGACAACATGTATAACAATGAATATATGCACAAACAATGAGAGTACAGTATATGGTGTTATAAACTGGTGTTCATGGGGTCTGTACTTACAAATTGGACACAACTACGTGAGCGTGTAAACACAGCGCGCCATATGTACTGTAGGTCTTTATCGCTCTTCTCTCTCTATTAGATGAGCATTTTAAGTGTGTTGCGACTCTTTGTCTTTAGGTTTGTTTATTCTGGTGCTTGTCTTTGCACTGCGAGTCTCTGGTGACTCCACACGCGTCTCCCAAAATTGGGGAAAGCGGCGCGTCACGTCTTATGCTGGGTTGAAACCAAACGCTAACAATCGCGTTCCACGCTCTTTATTGCTCTATTGCTTTATTGCTTCTGCTGTCACCTCATTCCCCAGTCCACTTCGCTGAGGAGAGCCTTCGCCCCCTGCCTTCTATCGCGGACGCCGTTTCCTTCGGCGTCGAGGAGGACAAAGACTCGATGTCTATCTCGGCCTCGGACAAGGACTGGGCGGAGTCGAAATGGGATCGCCCCGACTTGGAGAGCACCCCGGACCTCCACGAGGAGTTCGTGAGGGTCCTCTAGAAGGCCGTTAAGGAGCTCGACCTCAACTGGAGCTCTCCGGAGGAGCCGGCTAAAAGTAATCTCGACTCCTGGTACTTCCAAGTGTGCCACCGTCAGGCCGCTTCTAAGAGGAGTACGCCATTTTTTCCCGATGTGCACGAGCACGTGGTGAAGTCGTGGGCTGCCCCGCAATCGGCGCGGGTCCACGCTGCTTCACAGGCTATGTTCGCCCACGTGGACAAGACCGAGGCCCACGGGTATGTGCGCATCCCCCCCGTCGAGGAGACCCTCGCAGCTCACCTGTGCCCTTCTTCCACCTCGCTAGGCAACTCTTCATCCGAGTCTCGGTCTGGGCAAAGACCGGCCAAGCAGCACGACGCACCCGTGCCGGCTTCCAGGGGTCCGGGACCTGATGTCCGGCCTAAACAGTGGTCGGGCCCTGCGAGGAAGAGACACGGGCCGAAGAGAGGTCCATGCGGCGATGGCAGATCGTTCTCAACTGCCAAGCCGTCGTCCTGACGCTCCCGTGGACGAGAGATGGCTGGATTCTTATGCACGAGCCTCTCCCTCGCCAGCGTGTTTAGCCTCGCTGAGGCAGAGTACTTCCCGAGAGAGTCCACTAGCTGTCACGCCCAGAGAGATTCGACCATTATGCCTGTTTCTGGACACGTGGAGAGCCATTCCGGGCATCTCTCTGTGGCTGCTAAATTTAATAAAACACGGCTATTCCCTGCAGTACAGATGCAGACCACCCCGCTTCAGCGGCGTAGTCCCGTTGCTTAAGGTACAGCGAAACACCCCCGTGCTGAGGCAGGAGATCCGCAGCCTGCTCGCGAAAGGAGCAATAGAGCGAGTCCCTCCAAGCGAGCTAGAGAGCGGGTTCTACAGCCGGTATTTTGTAGTGCCCAAGAGAGATGGAGGGCTCCGTCCGATTCTGGACCTGAGACCCATCAACCGAGCGCTTCACAAGCAAGCATTCAGAATGACTACTTTAAAACAGATCCTGGCACAAGTGCATCCCGGGGACTGGTTTGCTTCCGTGGATCTGATGTATGCGTATTTTCATGTTCAGATAGCCCGGCGCCACCGATGATTCCTGTGATTCGCTTTCGAGGGCTCAGCGTACCAATTTTCGGTCCTCCCGTTTGGGCTGGCATTAGCTCCACGCACATTCTTGAAGTGCGGTGAGGGTTAGGGTTATGCGTATTCTGAATTATCTGGACGATTGGCTGATTTAAGACCACTCACAGGATGTGCTTATCGGTCAGACGCAGATGGTGCTTTGTCACCTGACGTCCCTGGGACTGCGCGTGAACACGCAGAAGAGAAAACTCACACCGAGTCAGTCTATAACGTATCTGGGGTATGTTTTGACTCTGTGGAAATGCGCGCCCGCCTCTCTCGAGAGTGCACGGAGTCCATCTCCTCAGCTCTGCACTCCCTCAGGCTGGGTCGGTCGGTTCCCATGAGGGAATTTTAGAGGCTTTTGGGTCTCATGGCTGCGGCGTCATCGGTATGCCACCTGGGTCTTCTGCACATGTGACCGTTACAACTGTGGCTGAAGGCTCGAGTCCCGTGGAGGGCATGGTCTTCGAGTCGTGTGCGCATCCTGGTCACGCACAGCTGCCTCGGCACTCTGAGACTGTGGCGCGACCCGAACATGTTCAGTCGGGTAGTTCCACTGGGGGCTAGTGACGAGGCGCACAGTGGTCACGACGGATGCATCATCCTCGGGCTGGGGCGCGGTATGTGATGGCAAGCTGGCGTTGGGCCTTTGGTCACAGTCACTGAGCAGTTGGCACATAAATCGTTTGGAGCTGGAGGCGGTGTCCTTAGCTCTTCAGACTTTTCGGTCGCGGCTGGAACAGAGACATGTACTGATTCGCACCGACAATATGTCTGTGGATTCGTACATAAATCGCCAGGGGGAGTCCACTCAAAACCCCTTTTCAAACAGGCTGCGAGGCTCCTGCTGTGGGCAGATCGACACCTACTCTCTATCAGAGCAGCTCATATCCCCGGTAATCTGAACCGCGGAGCGGTCTTCTGCACGGGGAATGGAGACTTCATCCCGACTCAGTACAATTGATTTGGGAACGATTCGGGAAGGCAGGGGTGGATCTATTCGTGTCGAGCGAGAACACGCACTGCCCGCTGTTCTTCTCGTTGGTCCACACCCCCATGGGGAGCGATGCCCTGACAGCGTGTTGGCCGGACGTCCGGCTTTACGCTTTTCCCCTGGTAAAGATTTTGCCCCTGGTGATCTGCAAAATCAGGGAGGAGAGGGCATCGGTGATCCTAGTCGCCCCGTTTTGGCCAAATTAGCCGTGGTTTCCGGACCTATGTTTTTGTGTTGAAAAAACCCAAGTGGTTTGTCCACATCGTTCTTTACAAAAGACGTAAATGAAAGGAGTGAGGAACAGCATAGCTCGCTGTCAGCTGCTCTGATCTCTAGCACAATAACTTCATATTTTTCCAAGCAGTGCCTTTATTGCTTTATAATCTCGACTGGGTCATATTCACTGCAAGCTGTTCAACACCTCTTAAATGTGCCTAGCTATGACCACCTTCAGTAAACAAACTTTGTCAGAACCCCCAGCAAGGTTATCTACGTAGGAAAAAAATCTTCAGCATATGAGACCTCGCTCTGTCTCTTTACAAAAAAGCAATTGACATCCAAAATTATTTTCTTAAAATGACTAAACTACATTCCACATGTCAAGTCATGGTTTTTTCTTGGTATTTATATTGCATAATGGGCTTGATTCTGACAACTGTTTGATTCTGTCATGAGCGTGGGAGGAAGAACCCAGATGCAGGCAGCCAGTGAAGGGTTAACACAGAACTTTTATTATAAATACAAAACAATAACCCACAATGGGGTAAAAAAAAACACTATAAACAAAAGACTTCCCACAATGGGGCAAAACGAGAACTAAAAATAATCAAAAACTCAAACTTACAAACACGGGCAAGACAAGGCAGGAACACTAATAAGGACGAGGAACATGAACAAGGGACATCAGGAAAACAACATGGAGTATTCAACAATGAACCGACACAGGACAGGAAAAACAGAGGCTTTAAATAGGGGAATACAAACGAGGGATGATAACACAGGGAGGGTGACGGGCAGGTGACAGGGATCAAACACTAAGGAGAAGTTAACGAGGGAACGAAAAGACGCGACACCGGAGAGAGGGAAAATATGGAAGGCCCACAGGGCCAAAACGTCTCTCTCCACATATAACAAGGGATCCTGCCGTGATTCTGCCACAAGATCAAGAAAGACATGACAAGATGAGGCAGAATCATGACAGATTCTGTCAATAAAATGACAATTGTATCTTTTTGCTGAATGACTCGTGTATTACTATACAGTACAAGTCCCTACAGTAGAGACTCAAACAATCAAATTAAAGGTGCCGTTCCCATTGATGCCAATTTTCAAACTTTAGTTAGTGTGTAATGTTGCTGTTAGAGCATATTAGAAAGCCAGCTGACAGAAGGATAACAACCGTAGTTATCACTTCAACAAACCCTTTTCTTTATTCTGTATATTTTCTGTCAAAAGCATTACAAACAATATTATTCTCAATTACGAATAATTTCAATAAAAACCAGTCTATGTGCAAGTGATGGTAGTGTTTGGACTCCGAGTGTTCGGATGCTTTAAGGTGGAACAGAAAAAATAGGTCCAGTGGACCGCAGTGGGTCCACGTTTTTTGGCGTTCATACCCAAACGAATTTCACTGGCGATGAGCCGAGGGAACGTGCAAATTCACTCCCTGACATAGATGGCGCTTAATGAAAAACAAAAACACCCCGGTACACAAGGTGGCGCTGCGCAACTTTATGCATTCTGACACTCACTTGTCACACAGAAGAATTCATCTTGGTTCCTCTTCGTCAATGTGTGCTCGGGCAAGACCGTTTTGTGCTTGAGCACCACCAAGTCGTGTTTTACTGTAACTTCAGCAGCTCCAGGCACGTGAACAAAAGCACCAATCTCATTGGAAGGCCAGTTTTTAACGCGGCGCGTCAAACCAAAAAAACGAGCCAGAGGCATTAAAAAAAATGACGCTTTTATGCCTGCCATTTTCCTGTCAGTGCACACTCACATTGGCGCCCTTTGTTTAGTCAAGAGGCGTTAAACGTCGACGCTAAACATGCGCTATTATCGTCTCGGTGTGGATGGGCCATTAGACGACGCTGGTTGAGCAATTTCTCAACGATGAATAATATTTTTTAAATTACATAAAAGGTTATATGTACACATTTGTTTATATTGAACATATAATAAACAAAGCTTACAGTGAAATAATAAATAACTTATTCTGAAATCTTGAGAGAATTTGCGAGATTTCCTGTGTTCACAGTCAGGACTCTGTTTGAAAATCTGTTGGTGTGTGGTGTGCTTTCTTTGTCACATCATGTCGCACCACACATTATAGGAGCAAAATGATTAAATCTAGGATTTTTTCTCCTCATGTTTGTGGTCTCTCAACGTTTAAAACTCTTATAAGATTTTAAAAAATCTTTAGGTGTGGCCCCAGCATAATATCTGCAAAATGATAAAGCTCAAAGTTCAAGCGAGATATTGTCTTTAACAGAATTAGCTTTTCAAGGACTACAGAGAACGGCTGGAATAAGACTACAGCCCTTTACTTCCCGGGTAAATGATGTCACTATTCCGAGTTTTTTGAATAACCTCCACACAAAGAAATATGCCAAAAAAGGGCGAGGGCTTCTTTAGAGAAGAGGAAGAGCCGCTGCAGTAGTGTTTGGTTATCAGAGATTGTAAACATTTAACTGAGCTGCACGGTTAATTACTTTCATTTTCACACACAGTCCAACAGCTGGTAATAAGAATTCAGCTACATTACATTCTAAGATAACCAACGGTCACAGCTTCCATGACTTTAACATCGGCTGTGAAAGCTGTTCTGTGTAATACACTGATATTGTGTGTGTGTGCGCATACCTCTAAAACACTTCTATGAAATGTGCTTTGAAGTCTTGCTTGCAAATGTCTCCTGGTCAATCTGCTTGTTTTATTATCCAACTTAGGTCCAATATAAAAAAGCAAAACTAATGCTTCTGTTATTAGTGTTAATATAACCGGTCTGACGCCAATCGGTCCGATGTCATTTCCTTTGCCATAGTAGGAAAAAAATGAAGATATCTATCAAAGATTGAAGTTTGCACTTGCACTAGCAGACCTCCGTTACACTTCGATCGATCCACATGTTTTTAACTGATGAAGTGAAGTTCATGCCATTGTTGCTGTTTATTGCTAAAAGCCAAAGCTTATGAATACACGTGCACTGAGAGGGGGACCGACCTATCACAACAGCCTGAGAAGCGGAAGCTCGCTGATATGGTATGGGTGGGACATCTTCAGACACACGCTGTAAGCGGGGAACCAATCAAAACAGACTGGGTCAGCTTTACCAATCAGAGCGTTTCGGAAGGAGGGACTTTTTTTGAAAACTAGACACATGAACATCTATTGTTAAACACCCAAGAAACATAATCAAAGCTTCGAAAACAGCCAAAGAACGGCACCTTCAAATAATGATCATTTCCACATTTATGTTTTTGAAATATTTATTAATGAAGAGACAATTGAAGCTATCCAGATAGCTTTTTGTACTGTAATATCTAAAGGGGTAACTGTGGCCTAGCGGACCATCAGAGAAATTTGTCAAAAGAAGCCCCAGGGCTGCTGAAAGGAAAGTGCAAACCACTGGAAAAGGAAAGCATCCGTGTCACTTTTTTACAGCTCCATTACAGACATCAAGCTTGTATTGATGTTTTCTGAAGGTATATAGCAGGACTAACTTCGGCCATGATTTTAACCCTGACCTCTACTGTGGAATAAAATATTAGGCTAAATAGTTACATTTTCTTAAAACACACAGCTTAATGGTACAGAAAGGTGCCTCATTCCCATCATTTAATTACACTAATCAAAATTATAAACTCAACACTTTTGTTTTTGCCCCCATTTTTCATAAGCTGAACTCAAAGATCTACGATTTTTTCTATGTACACAAAAGGCCTAGTTCTCTCAGACATTGTTCACAAATCTGTCTAAATCTGTGTTAGTGAGCACTTTGCGAGATAATCCATCCACCTCACAAGTGTGGCATATCAAGATGCTGATTAGACAGCATGATTATTGCACAGGTGTGCCTTAGGCTGGCCACAATAGGCCCTTTTCACAATGACATCACTCAACTTCCGCCTTTTCGCAAAGCAGTGTATCATAACATCTGTCTTGCAACAAACAAGAAGAAGAAGAACTTCCGTTTTGCCGTCGCACTGGAATTTAACAACAGTGAAAAAAAACTGAAAAAAAAATGTATTCAAGTACTTATCCTAGCACCTTCGCTAACACAAAAAGGAAACAAAACACTTACCTTCATAATCAAACAGGTACTGTTCAACGAAGAGTTTGTATCCTTTCTCTAGCTTTGATAATGTCGTTAGCGAAAATTTGTCTGCAAGACGTTGTACATCATCTAGCCGTATTTGTGGCAGATGTGCAAGGGACTTGGTAAACTCCATTCTGAGGCGCTAGTGGAAGTAACTTCTTCTTCTTGAGTTTTACTGGCGGTTGACAAACCAGCTTATAGGTGTATTACCGCCACCTTATGAACTGGAGTGCTAGTGGAAATAATGCATGACATCATGTGAAAAGGGCGTATAAAAGGCCATTCTAAAATGTGCAGTTTTTTCACACAGCACATTACCACAGATGTCGCAAGTTTTGAGGGAGCGTGCAATTGGCATGCTGATTGCAGGAATGTCCACCAGAGCTGTTGCCCGTGAATTGAATGTTCATTTCTCTACCATAAGCCGTCTCCAAAGGCGTTTCAGAGAATTTGGCAGTACATCCAACCGGCCTCACAACCGCAGACCACGTGTAACCACACCAGCCCAGGACCTCCACATCCAGCATCTTCACCTCCAAGATCGTCTGAGACCAGCCACCCGAACAGCTGCTGCAACAATCGGTTTGCATAACCAAAGAATTTCTGCACAAACTGTCAGAAACCGTCTCAGCAAAGCTCATCTGCATCCTCGTCGTCCTCATCGGGGTCTCGACCTAACTGCAGTTCGTCGTTGTAACCGACTTGAGTGGGCAAATGCTCACATTTGATTGTGTACATAGAAAAACTCTTAGATCTTTCAGTTCAGCTCATAAAAAAATGGGGGCAAAAACAAAAGTGTTGCGTTTATAATTTTGGTCAGTGTATGTATTTGTTTATATGGAAAACCACCTGTGGTGTTTATAACCCTTAGCAAGCGTGAACAGCCTGCAGCAATGCAAATATGGACATAAGGTGCAATGGTTCACTTTCTAGCATAGAGGGAGGAAATGAACAATCTTGTTTATTGTTCAGAGGTGCCTTTCCATGCTTGACCTCAATACATGATGCTTGCAAAGGCATGCAGGACAGAATAAGGATGCTGCTCAATTACCAAATGAAACAACAAAGTGAAATACCTAAGAGCATTGAATGTTCTTGTAGCTCAACTGGTAGAGCATCTTTCTAGGGTCATGAGTTAAAATGCAAGAATTAAAAACGTGCATACCCCAAATGTATTAAGTTGCTTTGCATAAAAAGTTGTTCTTCAAATGCAAAATGAAAGAGAAAAGAGAAAATGAGAGGCAAACACTTACTTCAACGCATGGCTTATTAGAGACCCTCACATTTCACCTGCTGATTGCAGTGCCCTTTAAAATAAGGAAGAAGTCACAAAGTACAGTCACAAAGCAATTCCAGCAAGGTAAAGATCATGAGCAAATCAGATGAGAAGAATCGAGGCGAAGGGGCCGGGAGAAAAAGCAAATCAAAGCAAGTGTAGAATTGAGGCGATATAAATGAGATGGGATTACTTTATCGAGCCTGGCAGGGGAAGAGCCTTTTGTGCACTGGGCTTCATCACATCTGTGTGCTCTTAAGCCTCGCTTGGGTTAGGAAGCCCCAGCACTCCAGGAACTTTCTACATCACTGTATCTATGTGGAATTCACCTCTGCTCCCTCTTGGAAGATGAAAAGGTGGGGCTTACTTGGTTGGATTTTTTTCTTTTTTTTTTACAAACATAAATTCTACTGTGTTTTGTGATGTGGCTTTAATGCTTTGCCCTTTTTGACCATGTGATGCTCTGCCGTACTGTGTATAATTGAAAAAAAGAAAAACGGTCTATAAACACAGAACAGTCTGAATATTATGCTTAAAAGCATGTTTGTGTACTTTTTGCAGACCATAAACAGTTCCACAGTGTGACCCTTCAGGGTGTCCAGGTGAATGGATCCATAACGTGTCATAATGCTAATACTAGCGGTCATTATCAGGACTGTTGCTCAAGCTAGAATGAATTAACTGCTCTGGTCCAGGTCTCAGCATCACAGATGGGTGGCAGTGAGAGAGTGACCTGAGAGTGTGCTGAGGTTAAACAGTAATTATTTCTTTAGATTATCATCGAAACAAATTATTTAATGAGAAAACAATTTCCTTACGCAATTGGCATGATGGGCTCGAAATTGCGACCATTTTAGTCGCATATACTCCCTAAATTGTGTGGCAAGAGAAATTGAACTCAGGTGTGATAAACCACAGTGGCCTTTTAACAGGGGGAAAACACTTTTTCACACAGGTCCATGTAGTTTTGGATTTTGTTTACCCTTATAATAAAAACCTTCATTTAAAAACTGCATGTTGTGTTTACTTGTGTTATCATTGACTAATATTTAAATTTATTTGATGATCTGAAAAATTAAAGTGTGACAAACATGCAAAAAAAATACGAAATCAGGAAGGGGGCCAACACTTTTTCACACCACTGTATATTTTGAGGTCACGCAGGTTAAATTTAGTACAGGCGACTAAAATGGACACCCTGAAGGGAGAATCCATTCACCTGGACACCCTGAAGGGTCACACTGTGGAACTGTTTATGGTTTTGTGTGCATTTGTGTGAGTGCACATTTTGTTGTAGTGTGACCCATTTTAATTACTGTACAGAACACGCTAATAACTGCACAATGTGCATGCCGTGTTGTGAGCTACAGTGACCGGCCTGGCCATTCATAGACAATGTGATTTTCCATCCCACTGTGCTACTTTTCCACCCTTTTTCCATGTAAACATGCGCTAGATGGACGGGTTTCAAACTTCGCACGTGTCTGCACTTTGCAGCGCCTCGCGCATAAAAGCACTAGTATTTACGGCGGTTCGTGCTGCCAGCAGCGCTTTGGGAGTGCGCAGCACATGGCTGAACAGCAGCTGAGCTGACTATAACACAAGTACAGTATAGCAACTGCAAGTTCACATTACGTTATTTTAAATACATTCACAAGCAAACCTCTTTAAAAACAGATCATCTGTCTCTTACATATGTACAATGTAAGCATAAAACATGTGTTTATGTAGTTTTAACTGTTTCTCTGAAGGGTATGAGGGTTCAGTCAGTGGAGGAAGGAGGCTTGACAGTGTGAAATGATCGGCACCTAAAAAATAAAAGGCATTTTTTTCCCTATATATTTCATCATTGAGGATTTCTTAAAAAAAATCTAAAAATCTCGTTTTGTCTCGCTCTCGTGAACCCAGTCTCGTCTCGTGAGATAAGTGTCTTGTCACATCCCTAATAAATGCAATTTGTGGTTCAACCACAACAGAAACTAAATATAATACACACAAAATATAAATATAAGACACAAAATGCAATACTACCATGTGTTTTAATTAAACAATATCACAAGCAAGAAAGTGACATGAAGAGATTCAGACAATTTTGGCCAAACCCCATACAAAATAAACCTGGTAACATCTCATACTTTGGTACAGAGCTCCCTCTTTCAGTCTATTAAATACGATGAGTCTTTTAGAGAAGTTTGAGTGCAAAATTAAGAGCATTTAAGACAATTAACAGCTAACAATAAAAATGATGGACTGAATTGCTACATTAAGTACTCTTAAAAGTCTTTTCATACTGAGAAACCTGGCTGCGGCAGTCATCCACTTTAAGCTTTTCAGAAGTGTTTCTTCGTTAATTATAATATTTCAAATTGAAATGGCTAGTGAACTAATGACTGAACTTGAAATGCTCTGAATAGCTTTTCAAAGCTAAATACTGTAGAGCAGCAGTCTTCAACTAAAATTGCTTGAGGTTCAGTAAACGAACCCTCCTTACCAGCCGAGGTCCGGACAATTAAATACCTAAAAACATGAATTGATGATTTTTGGCAGTCCAAAGAAATAAACATGTCTTTTCATATCTATATGACGGCATAACCATTTCTGACAACAATATAATCAAGGAAAATGTGCAAAATGCCCTAATCTCTAAACCTGAACTGAACATACATTCATTTCAACATTAACAACTTTAAAAGACTTTTAAACCTTAAACTGCAATTTGGTTTTTACAAGCTCAGTCTAAACAGATATACCTACACCAGCATCCTTCTATAGACATGAAATAGTAATTCTTCAAGCATTCACAAGAGAAGGATTTGCAAATAGCATGAGGTTATGTTAGTTAACAGTATCAGTTAACAGGGAAGAAATAAATGAAGCATGTTTCATTCTTTATACAGCTCTGTGTTCATCGTTATACATAAACATATACATAAAAAGTACAGCATGACTAAATAGAAGGATTTTGACATTATCTAACCGGTTTCAAAGTATTTTCACAAATGACTAACCATCAGGGGCGGATGGGAAGCAATTCGGCCATGGATTTTTTGGCCATCATTGGCCCTGCAAAAATTATGTCGCCGGGGGGATGATGGGAAGATGATTGATGGCATCGGTCCTCCACCAAAACTGTCGACGGGGGGGATGTTGTACGTAACGTGTGCATTGCGTTACATGCATGCGTGTCCGACTTGCTAATGTCTTCGCATTGCATGCATTCATGTTTATAATACGTCAGACCCTTGTTGCGGCCATAGGCCGTCGGTGGGACGGCAGTTCTGGACTTTGACAGAATGTCCTACTGGTCAGTCCGCCCCTGCTAGCCATGAATTTACTTAGTAATTTATGACTTTTTGTAGACTCCTGTGACTCAAAAACTGCTCAAATATTTACAAGGAAAATCTTTAGGGGATCTGAAAATCCTGTATCATGGGTCTAAATAATATTTTCAATATGTAGCCTTACATTTAATAACATAAAGTTGCTTCAATAAAATCATCTACAAATATAAAACAAATATGATGTGTAATCTTAGCATTTGAATTTTTTTAACCCTGCTATTCCTTTTCCTCTCTTTTATTCATTCCTCATTCACCAAGTCCACCCATATCCATTTGTTCAGTGATTGCAGATGTAAGATGTGAGTGATCTTTAAACGGATCAAATCAGGGTCCCTATTGTAAAGCACAGGCATATCGAAGGTTGAAACACAGCCATTGTGCTTACCACATGCTGTCAACAAAAATGACGAAATTTACGCTAACCTAACCCAGGCCGAATCACTGAGAAAGTGTGACGCTCTAAATCCCTGTTCTTACCCTGCTATCTATAACGGCCCAACGGTAATGATGGCAGCAGGAATCAATTGCTGAAATCCCTCTCTGCAGCCTTGATCTCTTAAACCACCCATATTGAAAATGCAAATATAATGGAGGAGGAGAGAGACAGACTTTCCGATAGCATTCAACTGCACTCGGAATTATGAGTGACCGGCTGATAAGGATAGGCAGCCGGAAGGCCAATGAAGGATCTGCAGTTTGATTCACGCGATTTACATGGATCAAGAAAATTGAAAGTTTCTTTGTAGCCTTTTCCATCTCTAATTTATGGCAACAAAGAGACCACTCGGATCATGTAAATAACACAAAGGGGACTGTGTAGCATGCCAGGAATAACTATAGGCTCATCTTATCCACACGCAAATGGAAAAATCTTCTGTGTGTTTGTGTGATGAAGACAACACAAATAGAACAATACATAAAGAATAAGAACCTAGTGGAAAGAAGAAACACAAATGACACCTCCTTAATATCTTTATTGTTTCTCATAAATCACAAAAAAACCTCACCATTTACAATATTAACCTCAAGATAAAGCATTTCTTATGTTGTGATTAGAGCTAGGGCTGCATGATAATTTATCGCGATACCACTAAATCCTATTGAAATCAAGCTGGCTGCGATATGCAATGTGTCGATTTTTTTTAACGCGTAGCTTGTCCGTGAAGCACGGCTCTGGGATCAGTAGGAAAAGCAGTGCAAGTTTGAGTTGCTTATAATGTGCATTTGAAAAAGCAACACCCGTCAAACATGATCATTATAAATATACTTTATTATCATAAAAAAACCTGATGAGGCTTGAGTAACAGTGATAAAAAGATGTCCATAGGCATTTCCTAGATTCTAGAACGTGTCTTCTTCTGCAGTGCGTATTTGGAGTTTCCACACGAGCGCGCCCTCTGGCTTTCGGATGCTGCAGCATTTTCCTGTACTTCACTCAAAAGCTGTGCATAAATCACGTGATATTTATCATCGGTTTATCATGACAGTCCTAATTAGAGCTGTCACAATATCAAGATTTTCACCACACAATTATGCACTGTAAAAATATTTTACTAGATCTACTCAATTTAATTATGGCAACAGATTACAAGCAATATTTTTTATTAAATACAACTACACTCAATTCAGTAAGTGTCAATCAGTTAAGTAAATTAAGTAAATGTCAATCACTTTCCTTAAAAGTGACACAATAAAATTGAATAAACACAAATTCAAAAAATGATCAAGTTAAACAAAGTTTGCGTTTTACACAACTTTATAGTTCACTAACTTTTGTACTGTAACTTGTTTTTGGCCTTTTGCCTTTATTATTTTAACAGTGCAGTGTGAGAGAGCGACAGTGGGAGAGCCGGGACTCAAACTTGGGTCGCCCGATGGGCAACCACGCCACGTGCCACAGAGCACTAACCACAAAGCCATCAGCTCCGACATGTAAAAGCTTGAGCAAGATAAGCTTTTTATTGAAATGTAAAAAGTCAAAAAGTCAAAATGTACAAATGTTTTGTAGAATTAACACAATACCTAAATTAATATATATATATATATATATATATATATACATGCATGAGCATATACTGTATAAGGTGAGCATATATATATATATATTAATATGTATAGTGAAAATAAACGTACATAAACATTTAACATGTTTATTTTAGTGCTGTCAATCGATTAAAAAAAGAACTAACTAATCACACACAGCTTTTATGTTTTTACATTTTACATTCTAATAATTTCACATTTTATCTCCAAATTAAAGTAGAAACAACACATTTCTTTAACAGCATCATTTTATGAATGAAAGCCAACATTCTAATATTGTTGGCTTTGCTACTGATGTCTTTATTAAATATATTATATTATTACTTATCAAACCCATTATAATAAGTGTGCCCTTCCTATCTGTCTACCTAGGAAATATACAGAAAATAAATAAAGTTCTAAAACACTTTACAGTCTTTACTGCTAAATACATGAAACATTTACATTTATATTTCGTCATTTAGCAGATGCTTTTATCCAAAGCGATGTACATAGGGGAAAACAATAGAAGCAATTTGTGCAACAAAAGAACAACAATGCGGTGCAGTAAAAACTGGTCTCAGTCAGCCCATCGTATACATAGCTAAGAATTTTTTTTCTTTTTGGTGGGATAGGAAATTAGAAAATAAGTAGAAGTCTGTACTAATGGGTCAGATGTTGATGGAAAATATGTGTTTTTAGCCTATACAGAATCCGCTGATCTTGTGGCAAGAGGGAGATCATTCCAGAGTCGTGGAACACATCCGGAAAAAGTGCATGAGAGTGATTTTTTCCTTTTGTGGGACGGCGCCACAAGACGTTGTTCGATTGCAGAAGAATCCTCATTAAAGCTACAAAATCACATTGATTTCTTATTTTCTTTTGATCTTTGATTAACATTAGTGACAGGAGTCACAGCAGCACGTTTTTAAGAATGCGGCCCCTTTAAGAGCCGCTATAAATAGGTCTAATGCGCTTCCTATTTTCACTACTCTTTGCATTCATTTAAGACTTTATTTAACTCGTTGAAGACTGTGCTTGCGAAAATACTAGACAAAATGAGCTTTCTGGCATAATCTTGTGTGTTTTTGTTCATTCAAGCACGAAAGAGAAGTTAATACTGGAGCACTGTCTGATTATGTGATTATACAATGTAACGCTTGAGAATGATGACAGAAAAAAACGGATGTTGCGTTAATGGCGTTAAATATTTTTAACGCGTTAATCTGAAAAAATGTATCGCATGCGTTAACACGTTAACGTTGACAGCCCTAGTTCAAATATGAACTTCTAATAATAAAAAAAGTTCAAAGTTGAACTTATAAATTCTATAAGTAATCCTTTGTTGTTTGGTATATTGTTAGAAGTTCTTTTTAGAACCTCTATTGTGGTAAATGGTTCAAATTAGAACCTGGCCTGTTAACAAGGTTCCTCTTTTAACCTTTTCTAAAATGGACTAGGACTATATGGACTAGATTTTCTGATGTTTTGTTGTTGCTGTTATTATAATTCTTATTAATGTCATTATATTGTAATAATTTTAGCCTACTTTAGTTTACATTTACATATACTGTATATATATATATATATATATATATATATAAAGATGAATATATAAAAAAAATACACAAACAATTTGAGAGTAGGACACCATCTCAATAAACATGCCATTTCCCCATGAAAAACAGAGAAAAACATGTCCAATCATTTTAACGTATTTCAAACATCTAAAATGACGTAGATTTATAATTTCAAGAGCCACTGCTACGTTCAAGCAAAATCGGAATGCTTCTTCCCCTATACTACTTGGAAATAACATCGGAAACTGCGCTCATAGACAAGTCACATCTAAAATGCTTGCAGCCATGCAAGCGAGATTAGATTAGAGCGGAGCTAATTTATGCGAAACGTTAAGAAACTGTAAAGTAAAAAACGGGACAGGTATGGAAAAAACTGTTCGATTGCAGTGAACGGACTTGGTGCGACTCTCTCTCTCAGCGACTCTGCGTCAGAGTCCTGCACGGGTAATTGTTTGATAAACCCGCACCCGCAGTAATTACAAGAACACCCGACCGACAGCAGCAGTAATTAATTCCGTACCCGACCCTACCCGTTTGACAAAAATGCAGCGACCCGAACTGCACCCGCATTACAACATGATGTACACAAAAACATTTATTTTCTCACGCAACAAGTAACAAAATAATTGGAATTCTTGGTTAATGCATTTTTAAACATGTAGCCCAACTCAATATGGCAGAGTTTCGGGAGAAACAACCAAGAGTGAATCCACTAAAATATTGTTAGCTAATAGTAGCTATTCTATATTTGATTAGTGATTTATGAAATGATTTATGCAATTTTTGGTTAAAATAGCCTATATTGTTCATGTGATATTAACAATAGTTTTCCTTACCTTTTTCTGTAAAATTATACCAAAGCTGCTAAAGGCTAAGCTGCCATCAAGGCTAAATAAAGCTTAATGCAGAAAACGGTCCAGGAGCATGATGAGCTAAAACACTTATTTAAATTGTGATAAGAGTATGAGTCCTCACTATAACTGTCCATCAGTTGCACACGATTGGATAATGCTCAACGCTGCAAAGTGTGCTGCAATTAGAAATCAGCTCTTCAGGCAAAGCCTGAACACAAATAAGCACAGGACGGTGTATCAGCTGAGGTGAGTCTTGGCTACTGCATCTGCGTTCCTTGTACTTTAGCTGATGAAAAAGCAATAACACGTGGACTGGATATGGATGAGTTTGTGACAGAATTCTCTCAAATGAGCAGAAAGTAAATGCTGTGAATATTATAGTGATATGAATAGCTCTTTTTTATGTTTTCATCAAATCTAAAATGACTAAATTGAAAAATCTAAAATAAATGTAAATGTAAAATTTTAAATATATAGCCAACATTAGAATGTAAAAATAAAAATGTTATACAATATTAATAGACATAAGAATAATTAAAACAGCTAAATAGTTATTTTGTAAATAGTTTGTTTATAGTTAAGGCACAAAATATTTAGTTACCCCCACACCTGAAAATTCACTTGTCCCACCTTTCATCTCATATCTGGAGCCAGGCCTGACAGGGCTACAAAGGCAACATTTGTGTTAATTATTTCACCCCTCACTTTGCAGAGAAAACGATCACTGAAAGGGGAAAGATGCAAAGACGCAGGTGACAACGCACCTGCAAAATGGATGAACCGCATTTCTAGCAACACAATATGGACAACAATCAGAGCGTAAGTACTGAATGTAAATGAAGATTTATGTGTTTAACGTTAAAAACATTGTGCTTTCTTATTGAACAGCCATAGTTGGTAACTGTAGTCTTCGAGGCACAACAAACATACTGTCACAGTTTCAGTCAGTTTTGGTGTTATGTTGTGGTTTAGTTGTTGTTTAGTGTTCTGTTCTCCTGCCTCGTTTGTTCCCTTGATTTTTAATTACCCCGCACCTGATTCAGTTTCCCTTGATCACGTTTCCCCCATTTATTTAAGCCCTGTGTGTTCCTCAGTTCCTTGTCTGCTATTATTTGAATGTTACATTTTGTTTTGTTTTCCTGCTTCTGTGATTACTCCCTGTGGATTTACTAATTATAGTTTTTTGGAACTCTTAAGTTTTCGTCGTGCGCTTATGTATAGTAGAACTACTGTTATAATGACCTTGAAGACCAATCCCAGAACAAAACATTCTTCAGTTATACTGTAACACCAAGCTTTGCCCCAAGCCTACATTACAGTGTTCTCTTTACTGTGAAGGTTTCCTTGTATTTATACACACATACAGTATAGAGCAAATGTATGTTTGTGTGCACAATACCACATCAAATGCATCTACAAGTATGCACCTCTGGGCCACACATACTTTTACACATCACCATGGCTTTGCCACCATTACAGTAAGCTCCTGAGTTCATTTATCACCATGCTCTTTGTGACAGCGCTGTGATAGGCACATTCCCTCATGCATTTGTCCTCCTTCTTATTCCTGTATTCTCCTGCAGTATTCTTCTGAAGAGCTGTTACACAACCCAAGACAGTAAAAGTCTTTATGATCAACCCTGGTTTTAAGGGCCTTCTTAAACAGATATGTGCACAGCCTCAATTTCCCGAGTATTTAATAAAGGCTCACTCTTGGTGGGCTGTTATTTGAAGTTCTATATTGAACCAAGACGTCAGAGAGAGGTGACAATTGAAGGTGAGCAAGTCTTATAAAGGTCAACCCAGCACGTGTCAACACATTTTGTGACACATTTCATTCACACACTTTGTGGTTGAAGATGCATTTATATTTCAAGAGTTCACTAATGAAAACAATTACAGATGCATCGATATATCGGCCAATAATCGTTTGCAGTCGATAAAAGCAATTTTTTACACGGATCAGGGCCGATATATCCTGTCAATCAAAAGAGGACAGGAAAATGCAATTAATTTGTGCTCTGTATAGACGGTTTTACAGCAACAACATAAATGTTACTGCGCATGTGCGCGTTCGTGGACTTCCCTTTCCTTCTGATATTCACAAATAAGCAAAAGAAAAGGAGAATAAACGTTTTTTTGGCTAAACTTACCTCTCTAATATTTAGAATTTAGACTGCGATACCAACCTCAATGTACCATACGGCTTCTTTAAATGCAGTTTTTTTAAGTATTATTTTATTTCTGGCTCTGAAACGTACAGACAAACCATGGCTCACAGAAAGGGTGGGATGTTGTCGATCGGTACTGGCTGGGGAATGGCGTCACCATGCGTCTCAACCAATGAGAGCATTTGGGGTTGGCCTAAGACTGCTGAAGTCTGCACATGAACCAGGAACACCAGAACTGAATGGAAAGGTACCAAACTCTTACATGCACATTTCGTTTTAAATCTCTTCCTAACGGCGGAGTTGATAGAACAAACCACTTCATTTTGTCTCCCCTCCTTCAGCCATGCGCTTATCTATCAGTGCCCTCGCCCCACAAAGACGTAATATGCACAGGTGTACGAGGCTTATTTAATGCTATTAATGATAAAGCGGAAGGAAATCAATAGCCTGCAGAATACAAAAAATTCCCCGGCTAAGGTACAAAACAGCAACGATAACGAATTATGTTGCGTGTATTGTATGCATTAGCGTGTGAGGCTAATGCAGAAAACATGTTTAAACATGCGCGCTTAGAGAGTGAGAGTGTAAACTAAACTTGAGTTCTCTTTCGCATCTTCTTACTCTGAAACGAACAAATAAACAAAATTACGTAAAAATTCTCATATTAGCAAGGGTCCATGTAAAAGTAGTCCATTTTATGAACGTTAACAGCTGGGAAACAAAACGAACGTGTCACAGTATATCAGACCTGTATATCTGTATAGAGCGCTCTTAAAGGGGCAGCAGCATAATACAGATCTCTGATTATAATGTTCATCATACAACTAGGGCTGTCACGATTATGAAATTTGGCTGACGATTAATTGTCAAATAAATCATTGCGATTATGACAATTAATTGTCTGTTTTAGAGCTTTGACTTTTAATTCTCATACATTTTTTATTCAGCTTTGAAACAACCATATTGTTCTGAATATAAAGACTATGTTCTTTTTCTTGGAAATACATAGGAAAAAATTGGGTCATCATACTTAAGGTTTAGGCTTTTACCTGTCAATAATACAACCGCCAAATACTTGTAAATTAAGTAAATTGATCAGGAGTGAATTGAAGCCACCATTAAAATGCTATCAGTCATAGAAAAGCTTCTAGTATGTTTTTTTTATTACTGGCAAGACTACAATAAAAGTTTACTTCTATGTTAATGAGATTTTGGTTGACTAGTTTTCACACTGAAATAATATTAAATTGTACTGCAGGTTATTTTTATGGTATATGTTAAGTGATTGTGTTGTGGTGGTACATTTTACAAGTATTAGTATTACCATGCTTTAGTTACAATATATACAATAAAATATGCAATATGCAGGCACTACAGCTCCCCCTAGTGTCTTCTATAGAGATGTGCAATAATTGCGATGATCTGAAACCATAGCAACGAGGTCAAACAATCACGATGAGACGATTATTTAATAATCGTGACAGCCCTACATACAACAAAGGATGGGCCCAAAACGCTCACTCATATTAAAGGATTTTGTTCTCCTTATATGAATTGTTAAGATAAAGAAAAAAGTAGCATGCAATAATTTAATTGTTTAAAGATGTGCTTTAAATACACTTTAAATACAGTACACTTTACACGTTGTGTTGAAAGAGAGTTTATGTATAAGCAATAAAATCAATAATCATTATAACTTGTTTTTCTATATCAAACTAGACAGAACGTTAATTCCCTGGCAGTGGCAGATAGCTTTGTTTGTATATATAATTTGATTACATTAATGTTTAAATTGAGATTTACAAGAAATATTTTAAGTTAAAATTGTTAATGCTACTATGTAAAGGAAATACTGTTGTAAAAAGTACATTATTTGTTTAAAGTGTTTGCAAACCAAATCTTATTGCACTTTTGTTCATATAGCAGTTAGGTTCATAATAGAAGTGCACAATACACTACTTTTGAATTCATTATTGAATTTTACGCTTAACAATGTGATTAATCGCGATAAATCACAGAAAAGTCGTGCGATTTGTTTTTTTTATTGTTGCCCAGCAATAGTTATATTATTAGGCACTAGCCAGACTGATAAACAAAGACTGATAGTTCACTGCAGTCGTGGCATGCGCGTCTGGTAAAACTGTTTATGTAGACAATGTTAAAGGGGTCATATGGTGCGAATACATGTTTTTCTGTGTCTTTGGTGTGTTATAAGTTGCCCATGCATGTATTACACATGTAAAATTGCAAAAATTAAAGTGTCGGAACAAAAGATTAATTCTATCTAAAAGCGAATGCTCACCCAGACCTGCCTGAAATGCCTCGTGTAACCACACCCCCACAAATCAACGTCAGTTCGTGGTATGATTTGACTAAGACCGCCCAAATGTATACGCAAGTAAGGTGGGCGTGCCTGTCAGTACAATTGCTTTGGAACCTGATGTTCCAAATATGGTAAGAGGCGTTACATTTCCGTCACATGCTTGCAGTATTTGACCAATCACTACGCACTAGTTAACTGGCCAATCACAGCACACCTCACTTTTCAGAGCGATGAGCTTTGTAAAAAATCTGCGCGTTTCAGAGAGGCGGGACAAAGAGGAATTATAAAACATGCACATTTCCACGTGAGCCTGGTTCGACACGGCACGATTACAAACTGTTCTCGGCTCGGAATTTTTGGCACGGTTGTCTAACCTTGCTGAATTGTGCTAATGAATGCGCGCAGAGGTGTTATAGCTCAGTCTCTTGTGTTACCAAGGCAGCGCGTGACGCGTTTGTGTTTACATTCTAAAAATTCTGTTATCAGCCCTGCGGTGGACAATGAAACCATTTACGTACCGGCTGGCATGGATCGGCAAGTAGTGGAACGATTAAGCACGATTCGGTGCGATGGTGGAAAAGCGCTCATAGTATTGGTGCATCTCTACAATCTTTAATGTTTCAGAACTTTAATAACATTAGCCCTATTTGGACAGGACTAGTTTTCCAGGGGGTCATTAGAGTAATTTGTGTTTCTCAGACGTACTTTGCCATTTTAATCCCGTCTGAATCTACCATGTCTGTTTTTTCTCACAGGATCTCTGTAAAAATTTCAGAGCAATTTACCTACTGTTTTACCCAACTCAGTGGTCCTCTGAGAAATCTAATCCCGTCCGAATGTGAATGTCTGTGATTGCTGACAATATATTTTCAAAACACGTTTCTTTACGTGTTTTGGCCAATGTGAACTGCCGTAAGTGCTTACTAGCGTGCGTATATACTTCCTGCATCCCATTTATTAAATATTCCTATTGAATAGATATGAATACTTTTGCAATTCTGCGAAATACAAAAATAAAATTGAGACGAGCCAAATCTCGTAAACTGTTAAGACTGGCAACTGTAATCTCAGTTTACTGATATCAATCCGGAAGTCAGATTCATTTGAGTAATGGATTTATCATTACCATTACTCAATTACGTAATGGTAATGTTAAATAATGAAAATGAGAATTGAGATTATATTAAATAATCATGTTTACTTCATTTCTGGGGGTTTATTATAAGCAGGCTGCTGTTGTTGGGTCATTTGACAATGCACGTATCCAGAGCACGTGATCTTGTGCAGCGCCCAAGTTTACGAAACAGACACTCCTACCTCTGTAATAATCTAAGAGATCTAGTTCCGTCCGAATCGGTACATAAAATCACAGACGTTGTGTGAGAAGAGTTGTAACTCAGACATCATTCAGAAAACTAGTCCTGTCCGAATAGGGCTATTCACATATGCCAACTACGTCTTTCATTCCTCTAATGAAGTTTGAGGTTGGACAGAATTATCATAAGGTGACCCCTTAGTATACTGTATGTGAGACTAAGACGATAACTAACTACAAAGATACACTGTATTATACAACGTGCCTTCAGATCTTTCACAGTACTTTGTTGGGTGATGCATTATTCAGCAGAAGCTATTTGCTGTCACTTCAGCCTCTAGAATTTCAATAGCAGGAGCTCTGTTATAGCTGATCAAGCATGACATGTCAAGATGTTTATGAGGGAATGTATACAAGAAAACATTGAGCTGAATCCAAACAGGTTACAAGCAGTCAATGAACCTCATCTGGCTCTCACACTGAAGTAGGGCTGTGCGATTTGGGGAAAATATCTAATTGCTTTTTTGACAGACATTGCGACTGCGATTTGATTTGCGAATTTAATGTTTCTAAATCAAGCTTCAGCTCAATATTGTCAATAGTAGGGATGCAACAATACAGCTCACCCATGGTTCAATACGAACCTCGGTTTTTCACCCACGGTTTTCGGTTCGGTTCGGTTCTGATGGCTTGGCACATTAAAGTGTTTTTTTCATTGTTCTATGCTTATGTGACAGGAACAGTAAAAAATGAAGAAGAAAAAATACAATTTTACTGAAATTCTCTTTATTTAACTTTACTTATTTTATTATAAGCAAAAATCAACTTGTACAAATTCCTGGCTCACAGCAGTTTTTGGTGTACTGTTCATCAACATGCCAGGAAAATAAGCTTCTTGAAGAGGTTTTGCACATCAGAGTATTTAAAATAACGTAATGCAAAACTTGCGATTGCTGTAATGGAAATAAACGTGCGGTGCGCGTTACACTGCAAACACTAGCGCTCAATGGGAAAGGCCAAAGATAATATATTAACAAGGTGCGCCACTGCGATTGCAATAAATTTGGAAGAAATGCAATGCTAAGTAGCTGCCTGGGGGAGCTCATGCTATGACGTAAATAGAGTGGCATGACTTTCATTAAACGGACTTTGGCATGGTGCCGTAGACGCTCTTTCTGCATGTGCTGGGTGAGAGCAACGCGAGCGTGCTGCTTTCGTATGCAGTGTAAAAATACATTCTTGATGTGCCAAATTCGGAGATTATCACTTTAGTACAACGGGCATACAATAAAGCCAGCCCACTTCTCTCAACAGCACATTGCTTCTTGTGTTGCAGGAAGCCTCGCTTCACCGCCCGACCACCACTCGCTATTAGATACAGAAAAACACGGACAGAGCCAGTTCAAAGTGTAATTGAGCGCATGCAAATAATTTAAACGCTAAACCGGAAAACCGCAATTCACTTCCACGTATTTTTTTTGTAAAAAAAAGTTTTTACAGTCTTATTTTGTGAAGGAGAAGCGAGCGGTAACATTAACAAACAGCTATTATTTGCTTGCAATATTTTATGGAGCGATTTTAGTCTCATTAATTATTCACGCGTAAAACAAGATACACACATGCGTAAACAGTTTCACATGAACAAAACCTAATTTACCTGCACAAAGTATACATATACATTTACAAAAAGCAATTCACATGCGTAAAACAAAACTATTTTCTCATAAAGTACGTTTCGCAAACATACGACTGTGCACAAATATTTTGAAAGTTTAAAATGTACACGTTTATCGTGTTATGTGAATGTGCAAATCGTCACTCACGTGTGAATCGGCTTGGATGTGTGTGTATTTTTTGAGACTCTCCTGGCAGTGCAACCCCACCCACGTGGGTTGTCGTACTCTTTAGCCAATCAGATTCAACCTTACCATTCAACCAATCATAAACGCGGAGTTTATGATTGGTTGTTCTGGCATTGAAATCTCAAGTAGAGCAACTACAGAAACAGTTGTCTGTGCTTAGTGTGGGAGCAAATAATAGGAGTACTCAAGAGTATTCCCCTTCGAGCCGGGGGTTGGTTAACTCACCCCGACTGTCGAGTAAGAGCAGTGATGGCTTTTTCTGTTATAATTGTGGAGAAGGTGGTCATATTGCCAGCCGATGTGACAAGACAGAGAATTCAACTTTGGTCATTCAGCGGTTTAGCGATCTGGGGTTTGAGTTCATCCAGTTATCCTTATAGAGGGTATATTGTAGTAGACATGGAATTCCCTCAGGCTTTAACGGGTTCCTTGGAAACTGTGACTGTTTTGGCTTTGGTGTGTCCAGACTCAACCGGACCTGATCAGGTCCCTGTGATAATAGGGACCAATGCCAGTTTCTTACAGAGGCTAACTGATATTGTTGTAGGAATTTCAGGTACCAAGACTCCCCAGGTTATGAGGATTCAGTCTCAATTGGTGACAGGTAGGGTATTTCCTGCAATAGAGGTTAATTTACCAGATAAGCCTGTTGGTGAGGTTAAGTGGGTGAGCGATAGCCCTCTTACGCTCCCACCATGGACCGAGCAATGTGTAGTGGGTCACATGGACTGTCAGTCTCCTATGGAGAACGATATTTACTTGGTGGAAGGCCCGGAAGAGGATGTTCTCCCATCGGGAGTGTTAGTTCCTCCTGTAGTGGTCCCTTTCTCAGCCATTGAGGCAAAACAGTTTCGAGTGTTAGTGCGCAACGACACTTTAAAGGAAAAATCTATACCAAAAGGGACTGTGTTAGCCAGAGTATATGTTACCGACACAGTGAGGGAGGCGAGGGAGGTCTCTGAGTGCCGTCAAGTCATTGATCCGGAATCATTTGATTTTGGTGATACGATGGTTCCTCAGGCATGGAAGGACAGACTAAAACAGAAACTATCCGAGCGAGTGAACGTGTTTTCTCTATCTGATGTTGAATGTTGGGTTAGCAAAAGGGGTCCAACACCATATGCGGTTGCGCGATGAAACTCCCTTTCGTGAGCGGTCACGACGTATCGCTCCGGCAGATGTTGAGGATGTTCGCCGCCATTTAAAGAAATTGATGACTGCCGGAATTATTAAGGAGTCACGGAGCCCCTATGCATCGCCCATTGTCATTGCTCGGAAAAAGAATGGCGATGTGAGGATGTGTGTGGACTATCGCACTCTTAATAGACGCACTATACCCGATCAGTACACTATGCCCAGGATAGATGACGCCTTGGACTGCCTGACAGGTAGCCGGTGGTTTTCTGTTCTGGACCTCCGGAGCGGTTATTATCAGATAGAGATGGCTGAGGAGGACAAAGAGAAAACAGCATTTATCTGCCCTTTTGGATTTTTTCAATTCGAGCGCATGCCCCAAGGTGTAACTGGAGCCCCAGCCACGTTTCAGCGGCTTATGGAACGGGCTGTTGGGGACATGCACCTCCTTGAAGCCATTGTCTATTTGGATGATATCATCGTTTTTGGACAAACGTTAGAACAACACGAAGAGCGTCTACTTAAAGTTCTTGATCGGTTAGAAGAATGCGGTTTAAAAGTCTCGATTGACAAATGTCAATTTTGCCAGCCGGAAGTCAGGTATGTTGGTAATATAGTGTCTGCAGCAGGTATAGCCGCCGATCCTACAAAAGTCGAAGCAGTTGCACAATGGAAACAGCCGCATGATTTGAAGTCGCTGCGGTCCTTTTTGGGCTTTAGTGGTTATTACCGCCGGTTTGTAAAAGATTACTCGTCCGTCGTGCGACCCCTTACCGAGCTAACAAAGGGTTTTCCGCCCACCAACCGAGGGAAAGCAAAGTCTATTACCGCCGATTCTCAGGGGTATTTCAAAGAATCCGAACCGTTTGGAGATCGTTGGACTCCTGAATGTACCGAAGCGTTCAGGGAGATTATTGACCGTTTGACACACGCACCAGTCTTAGCATTCGCTGATCCGTCCCAACCTTACATCTTGCATGTGGATGCCAGTATGAATGGGCTTGGGGCAGTGCTTAATCAAGAATACTTGGACGGTTTGAGACCAGTCGCGTATGCTAGTCGTAAGTTGAGTGAAACGGAACAGAGATACACCATTCATCAGCTTGAGTTCCTGGGCCCGGTTGCATAAAGCACCTTAAGTTTTTCCCTTAAGTATGACACTTAAGGGGTGATTTTCCTTTACCAAAGACAATAGGAGAATAACTTAAGTAAAACTTAAGGTATACTTAAGGGAAAATTACACTTAAGGTGCTTTATGCAACCGGGCCCTGGCCCTTAAATGGGCAGTTGTTGATAAGTTTCATGATTATTTGTACAGGGCAAAGTTCACTGTCCGCACCGACAATAATCCCCTCACTTACGTTTTAAGCAGTGCTAAATTGAACGCGACCAGACATCGATGGTTAGCCGCTCTCGCTACATACGAGTTTAACATTCAGTACAAGCCAGGTCGCCACAATATTGATGCTGATGTGTTGTCGCGCAATCCCCAGGATGGCAGTTGCAGTTAGTCTTGCCTGAAGAGTATCGTGGGACCGTTTTAAAGTCTCTTCATGATGAATCCGGTCATTTAGGTATCGACAAGACCACGAAATTGATTAAGGACAGATTCTATTGGCCGAAAATGAGCCCCGACATTGAGTCGTACGTGAAAGAATGTGGTAGATGCATTGCTCAGAAAACGATTCCTCAGAAAGCTGCCATGTTGCATCGGATGACCAGTAATGGACCCTTTGATCTAGTGTGTATCGATTTTCTATCCTTAGAGCCGGATAGTCAGGGAGTTGCTAATGTGTTGGTAGTTACCGATCACTTTACCCGGTACGCTCAGGCGTATCCCACTCGAGATCAAAAAGCGACAACTGTGGCCAAGGTTTTATTAGAGAAATTTTTTGTACACTATGGCTTACCTGCGAGGATTCATTCCGACCAGGCCCGTGATTTTGAGTGCAAGTTGATTCAGGAGTTTCTCAGAATTCTAGGCGTCCGAAAATCAAGGACCACGCCTTACCACCCTCAAGGTGACCCCCAGCCAGAACGATTCAATCGGACCCTATTGTCAATGTTGGGCACCTTAGAGTCGGCAAGGAAGCAAAGGTGGAGTCAGTGTGTTGGCTCATTGGTGCATGTGTATAATTGTACGTACAACGAGGCAACAGGTTACTACCCTTACTTCTTGTTGTTTGGGCGAGAGGCTCGGTTGCCCATTGATGTGTGCTTTGGACTTTCCCAAGGTGGAAAGGGAAGTATTACACATACACAGTATGTTCAGAAGCTGAAGGCTGATTTTGCAGGAGGCTTACGAACGTGCATCTGCTGCGGCTTTGAGAAACCACCAGAAGAACAAAGCTCACTATGATCTTAGAGTCAGGCATCAGGTCTTAGCTCAAGGGGATCGAGTGTTGGTCAGAAAATTGGGGCTAAAAGGGAAGCACAAACTGGAGTTCTGTTCCTTACATTGTGGTGGAACAATTGCCAAATTTGCCTGTATATCGCGTAAGTCCAGAGAGTGGCCATGTGCGGGAGAGAACGTTGCACAGAGATCACCTTCTTCCAGTGGGTGAGTTTGTTCAGTTTTGCAACTCTGATGAGAGAGAAATGACTTCTCGCAAACATGTGACTAGGGCCCAATGAGCAAGGGGAAAATCTACCCGAGCAGGTGGAGCGGAGACTACCCGTTTGCCTTATGTAGCTGTAAGTCTTTCAGGCAGCTCCTGTAATTCAGAAGATGATATGCATTATGATGAGCATGCAAGTTGTCAAGAGATGGTGGATTCTTTCAGAAGAAAGTCTGAAATTGGTGAAATTCAGCAGGTAGTGTCGGCAGAAGATAGCTCGTCTGTCAGTGAACAGAGAGATGTGGGTGAAGAACCTGTAAGGCTTGAATTTGCTGAGCCTTTAGTGTCAGAAGAAGTGGAGTCAGAGTTAAAAGGGGGAGACCATCCCACTTCATGCGATTCTGATAACGCTGATGAGAGCCCACAAACATATGGACTCAGACTTAGAATAAAGCCTGTCATTTGTCTTAGTTACGACAAGCCAGGGGTACCTTCATATCAGCCTATTACCATGGTGCATCGCGGGTTGGTTATTCAGATAAGTTACGAGATGAGTAACATTAATTCCGTCTCCACAGGCTGTAAATGTGTATCTGTCCATACTGAACATAAGTGAGTTTATGTTTAAAAGGTTGGTTTCATGAGGGCATGAAGACCATTTGAAGGGGGAGAATGTGACCCTGAGGTATATGATGGTAATCAAAACTTTTGTGGAAAGTGAAGTGGAGATTAACAAAATGAAGAAATGTTTGTTTTACAATAATATATTCTGAATTGTGTTTTATGTATACTGTGCCTTTAAGAGATTTTTTCATGTATAAAGTTTGGTGAAAATGTGGCTGACATCAATGGGTTGCTACTCTGAAGTGTATTGGCCAAAATCAGAGAGGGACAGAGACTGAGCCAATCAGGTTTGGTTTTGAGGGGGAGTGGAAGAAAAACGGAAGGAGAGATGGCGGACGAGGGAAACGTCTATGGAGTTCTCGAGTGAAAACGATAAGCTTTGGAATAAAGCAGGGATAAGGTAGTTAGAAATACGATCAGCATTTCTATATAATAAAGTGTATTGCGTGTCAGTGAAGACAGTCGAGTTATAGAAAGTCGGGAATCGTTCATTTAATTAGTTCGGCCAGAGCTACTCGTGGGACGTTCTCCATTTTGATTTATTAGAGTACCAGCATACAAAGGGGGAAGAAAGGGACGTTTGTTTCATCTGAACAGAACATTCATCCAGGAATCGCGTGACTATTTGGAACTTTGGATTTCGTTTCGTGTTTGTGGAACAGTGAGATCTCTTGCGGTTGGAGCTTCGAAACCCGAGACTTCGTCAACGAGCTGCAAAGAAGTTATTGCAACGTACACTAGCGTCGAGTCAGAGGTAACAGTTATTTTTGTTTGCTCGTCTGAGTGAAGAGGCCATTTTCTGTTTTCCTTTTGCAGTAATAGGTAATGAATGCACTTTATTTAGCCTACAATAAAGCTGTGCGTTAACATGTATGATATGCTTTTAAATTATGTTTTTAAAAGTCTATTCTTTTTTTAAATGTGTCATGCAGAATCGTTCTCATCAGCCGGTGCATCATAAACATCGCCTACACAAAAAAGTCTGTAAAAACAGGGCACAATATACTGTATTAATATGAAGGAATTTTCCGTATTCATTTTTTACAGTTGTTTCACCTGTTTTTTACATTTTGCACTGAATTAAATTATATTTTAGCATTAACGGAAATGTCCGTAAAATAAAGGAAAATTACTTTACTAGTACTTTATCTGTTTAAGGGGAATTTTTTTACAGTGTATGTAATTACGTTTAATTAGGCCTACTATTCGGGGCAATGGGATCAGTAGGCTCAACAACCATCTTTGTGCAAACCAACTTTTAAAAATTGTTTTGCCTGTAGCTTGTAAGTAGCATGCCCGCATCCCGACTCATTTTGCCATGTTCTCGCCAGGCTAGGCTGCATGGGTGGGTCGCCGGGCCTGAATCCCGCACTTATTTCTATGTGCTGAATAATATTTTTTTTCCATTTCAAAAGGAAACGTGGCTGTTTATTGTAAGTTTCTTTGCAGTTCCACGCACGATAGCATCAGTCTCTTCACGGAGGTAAATGGCAAGGCATTTGGCACTGGCTTGGGCTGTGTTATATTTTAGTTAAAGAGTACATTCCTCGAGATCATAAAAAATACATTTCATGAAGTGTTTAATTTTGCCGTGTTTGAATGTAAGCAATCTGCCAAGTTGTAAATCCGAAGGTGAACGAATAACAAAGTTATTAGCTTATAAAAAAGGTAATCGACTCTGAATCACGCGAACAAGTCATGACCTGTCCGAATCTTTAACCACAATGTATCTACGTCACTAGAAATAATCCCTGCCTAGGACTGACTGCGAAAACTTAACTCTCTCCTCCCCAAACACTGTACTAGCTCGTTCGTGAAGTGTGCATCATGTCTAAGAGAAGCTGTGTTCTATGTAGTGAAACTAAGTCAGTCTTATTTTCACTACCAAAGGAAGAACTTCAGAGGAAAAAATGGTTACTATTTATTTTTCAAACGACACCAAAGGAGTATAAACCGAACGTTTTACTTTGCGCGCGTCATTTTACCGAAGATTGCTTCATCAATCTTGGCGCCTTTACTGCAGGATACATTAAACGTCTTTCCTTAAAAGATGTTGCAATACCAACTTTATTTGGACCTGTAAGCTCCACCGAATCACAACCTGTAAGTGTGACTCTTTATTTTTGTCTTTACTTAAAATTTAATTTGTGTGACATTATCTCATGTCTGTGTTTAGCTAACGTTACCGTTATTTTTGGGGTTGTTACTGTTTGTTTACCTAACGTTAGCTATAAACTCATTGCGCTAATGTAAGTGTTCAACCATATTAACTCACAAAGTCTTTATTTCAAGAACTGCGTGGTGTACTATAGTTATAATAACATCTGAAGATACGAACACCGTACACTGTATGCCGTGATAACTAACTGTTACAAGAGAAGTGTCTAAAACAGTCCTTTTTCTTACTGGCATCTGTATAAGGATTAAAGAATGATTCGTCAGACTCGGGCTCGATCTGGTAAGGTAAAATCAACGCCATCTCTCTCTATACACTGTTAATATCCAACCACCTGCAAACCGTAATACAGTTGTAATGATAGGCGGTCCATTTGCGACACATGCTGAACGCGTTTGACCAATCACAGCAGACTAGACCATTTGACCAATCACAGCAGACTAGACCATTTGACCAATCACAGCAGACTAGACCATCTGACCAATCACAGCAGACTACACTATCTGACCAATCAGATCAGACTACGCTGGCGGAAAGGCGAAGATTACACAGATGAATCGAGGAACGAATCATTTGAGAGTCAGTCAAGAAGTAAGGTAAAAAAAACTGCTTATTATTACGAAATAATAGTATTTTTACATCATGTATGTACATAAACTTGTTGTCGGACACTCCATAAACCAAAATAAGCCCTTAAAAATATTGACGAATGTACTCTTTAATAAGTTCATGCTTGTTACATTACAATCATTGCGCAACATTATTGCGTCTCCTTATAGTCAATCAATTTTTGTAATATGGAAACTAAAATCACATGGGCTACTGATAAAAGACCTGCATAGACTAAAAGGCCCCTGTAAGTCGCTTTGGATAAAAGTGTCTGCTAAATGCATAAATGTAAAATCTATTACTGTTCGTTCGTCCTGTTTATAGCATGAAAGTCCACTGATGTGTGAGTTTAGCAGCAAAAGTAAAGTGCAAGTTGTTAACTGAATATTGATACGGTTGATAAAAAAGATCTCTCAATCCACACTTTCTTTTTTTACTGACCACGCATTAAGTACTGAAATATAAATCTAAAAACTACCCAGCGATACAGATAAACAGAACAAGACCAACAATGTAAAAACTGGCCGGTGGTCCGAGAGGGCCTCGAACCGTCAAATGATTCAGTCAGCGATGACAAATCAATCACGCTTCGTCCCTGGCTTCGGCCACCTAAGAACCTGTTAAAGGAAATGCAGTTCGCTTTTTACTCTGGCTGATCTCGCTTATACCAGGAATGATTTCTGGTGTTGGAGATTATCTTATACAATATTTCAACCGATTGCTTTTTTGCTTCTCACGTAAGCAATACGTTATATGTAATAAGCAGGATACATACAATGGGATTGGTTGGCCTATATACAATTGCTGACCATGTTGTGTAACTTTACATTTCCAAAGAGAAGTCATTTCTTCAGAAAGCAAGCAATGATTTGTTTAATGTTAGCAAAGGTAACACTGCGCACATAATAAAATCCTGTAAAATGATCAGTGGTATATTGTTCTGGTCTGGCTCAGTTCATCAGTGATTGGGTGAGAACAGTTCAAATTTACTGGCTGTGGAAATCAGCGGGAGGGGCTCATTATACAACAGACAAAACGCTGTAAATAACGTGCGCTCTGTGCAACCAAAATGGCGTTTTTATGCCGTCATATGGCAAGACAGCGGCGCAAAAGGCGGCGCTTTTCAAGCGCCTTAAAACGCTGTTAAATATGGCGCTATGGACGACTTTTCGCGCGGGTTTTACAGCGTATGTCAAAAACGGCGTTCAGATATAAACACGTTTAATCTATGGCATAATTGTGACACCATCGGCTTGCCATACAACGCAGGGCAGAGCTTTCTGTTTTTTTATGACTACCGTTTACGCAGTTCGCAAGGGCAGTGCTAATTGGGCTTAACGGAATGCCACTCAAAGTGGGCTTGGAACAGACGCGTTTCATTTTTTTCAAATCGCGTCCACATCGCAGCTTCTTGCGATTAACAAATCGCAATATCTCACTCACATTGCGATTGAGATTCGATTTCGATTAATCGTACAGCCCTACACTGAAGCACAGCAGTTTATACAAATGATTACATCAAATACAATAGTTAGTTTTAAGGGTGACATGTGTATCATGTCAATCATTTTTAATGTGGCTTTGCGACTGACAAACATCCAGTAATTATTTTAAGCATGTCACAAATGAAGGTTTGAAAACAGCAGACATAGTAGCTCACAGCTGGTGATGATGTGTGTAAGGTGCAGTAAACAAGTTATTTCAGATCACATTTAGATACTTACTTAACACTTGTTCAAATTGCCTGTTAAATATTCCTGTGGATATTAAAAAGTACTTGCTTTTAATACCATGAACATCACTTTATATGAATGTAAAAAGCACTTCAGCATATATAATGAATTTGATTACCATGTTTAGTATATAAGTATCAATATTATTTAGCTTAATCTTACGTTCTTATTTAATTCAACTGATTAATTAAACTTTTTGATGGTTATGCATTCTAAGTGCAACATATTGAAAGGCTTGAGTTTTTTTTTAACACAGAGGCGTTGGCATTATTGTCCCCACCATGTTAAAGAGTGCGATAGCTGCTAAATGATATTGGCTTATACTGTTTGTGACCTATTCTCTGATCTCTTTGTATCCTGACACAAAAGGGATGGGGGTTCAGGCTGTCCTGATGAGTATTATCAAAGACGTTTTAAAAATAGTACACCCAGCTTTCTGCCCTGGCACTTAGCATTACTAAGATGGATTAGGGTAACAGCAGAGGTTACAGCACCAGGCTCTGTTCCTATCAGCATGTCAGGCTGCACTCCTGACTTCGGCCTTGAGTACTTGCTCTCCTCACTAAACACTGTCCTATTTTACAACCTAAACTTACAATATCTCTCTGCCTCTGCTTTACCAAACCTCCCCTTTAATTCCATTCTCGAAGACATTTTACATGGGGACCTACAGTATTTAAGACTGTAAAGCTCTCAATGCCATCTGCTGCGTTCCTATAGAAGCATAAGCAGAAATGGATGCATTTGCAGGTGAAGCATAAGCATTCTCTTCTGATTTATAAAACTACACACAGTGATTTGACAATCAACATTTCAACATAGTTCCCTGTCCATCCAGTCTTAAAATGGCTAATAATACTGGTAAACTAATTTGGCTTGGTCATAGAATCTCCTGAGACTCTGCCCGAGCTTAGAGCTCATTCATTCATAAAATGAAATAATTTTGGTCATGGGAGGAGTCAATGTGATGGAGGGATCCTGGAAGAGCTGTCAAGAGAAACATGGGCAGCTGGTAGACAGCTGTTTAAATATGCACAATGATTGAAAGGACAGTATGATCAAGCTCCTCATGAACCTATATTTAGATTTTAATTTTAAAGGGTCAGTGTATGAAATTTGGCGGCATCTAGTAATGCCTCGGGTTAAATAGGTCAAAAGATGCTGCATAACAAGATCGCCCTAGTGTTTGGAACGTCTTGTGAAATGTCTTCCTCACGCTGTGTTAGTTTAATCGGACATCTGGATTTAAACGCTGATAGCCCTTTTAAGACCACAAATAAATACCCATCCATTCACTGAGAAGCGAGAACAGTTTTTTTCTGGCTTTTTTCACACTTCACCTGGCAGCAATATCGGTTCTGGTCCAGCCTATTGCTAAAGGATCAATAACCATGGACGCTCTTACTGTATCAGCTCATCTGACAAATCCAATTCAATTATCTGCTGCTGAAGGAGAAAAACAGATCTATCCAGAGCTTTGAGGATCTGAAGAGGGTTTCACTTTTTCACCAAAACCGATGAGAATGTGCGTTCCACACCACCCATGGGATTGATTTCACAGTATATATCTCCTGTAGTATTGCCAAGGAGCAACCTGTCTGATAAAAGAATTGACAGACCGTCACGTGACCACAAGCAAACCTCTCTCTTAGGCCTTTTGTTTTTCCTGAAGAAAAAATGATATAATAAAAGAAAAGGCAAATGAATAAACAGATGTTTGCTGTTGTGCAATCATCGGGCATTTGCAAGTCCGTCATCATTGCTAATTAAAGGCCCTCTGTAAAATCAAAGCTGTCAGAAGCAATGGATTTCAAAGTACAGAGACGGTGTAAATTATAGGTCACCCCTCATGAGAAACAGCCGCAATAACATATCGGCTTTGACATCTGCTGGTGGAGACACAGCAGGTTGCACCTCATCCTCTGTGATGCCCACAGAGTAACCTGCTCCCCCGCTGGCAACCCGTGGACGCTCTCCTGTCTGATGCAGGCACACAAGCAGAACGACAGCTCATCTCACACGGACAGACAGGATGAACATGTCTGCTGCTTTCACACACAGAACGACAGGTGTTTTAACAAAAAGAGGTCCATCATCTCAGCAACCATTCAGCAAGGGGGTTAATGTTACTTGTTACGTTTTACGTTTACATTTACGGTAAATGTTATGTTTCACTAGCAGACCATTTATCTATTTGCTGAGCAACAGTGAAACAAACTCATCTGCTTTATTTGCAACATTAATTTGTAACTGTGACAGTGCTTCATCTAATTTTATGGAGTTCAAAAACACATCGGAATTAAACCTGTCAACTGTAATGCTGTGTTCACACCAAACGCGAACAATCATGCCTAGGTTACGCGAAAAACATCACGCGATGGGGAGTGTCTTCACACGTCTGAACCCGCGGATAGAAGCGAATGACGCCCGATTCTCGTCATTCACATCACCTGCCACGAGTTTGCGTCTATTCGCATCTTTGCATTGACTTTGTATGTAATTTACAAGTGCAAATCACTTAATTCGCGTTTGGTGTGAACCCAGCATAAAGCTCCTGACCTGATCTGTAACCATGCCAGGGGAATCACCCTTATGCTGTGTTCACACTACAAGCGGCATGCAGCGACAAAGTGACAACCCAATTTATTTCAACAGAGTTGGCGAGTTCCAGTGACACGAACAGCAGCAACCTTTGGCGACCGGATGGGGTGTCTAGAGACTTGACAAAGTTGGAAAAAATGTCACTTTATGCAAATGAAGAGCTACTTTCAGGAGTAACAGCCAATCCACTTATTAAGCACCAAATGCTTTATCAGTTGGCAAACAACAACAAAAATGTATCTAAAAAGGAAACAAATTAGTTGTTTTACTCATTTTAAGAGACCGGTCTTATTTTCTCTTATATATTTAGTATTGCTTTTTAATAAAGAAAAAGTACTTATCTGAATACCCGATTAATCGATGGAAAATCTGTAGAATACTCGATTAGTAAAAGAATCGATAGCTGCAGCCATAGAACTCAGCATAATACACCTGTTGCAAGGAATGTGCCTTAAAGCAAATTGCAGTTAAGTGATTCTCTCAAAAACAATTGTGTGTGCAAAAACTGCATTACACATACACTGTCATGGTTTTATCATGTATTTCATACACATTTAATATGACTTACACAACCAGCACTAAAACTGTTCATGTTATACAGACAGAAGAGAACTGGTCCATCTACCTGAGCCTTATTAAATTTAGTACCTCATGTAACGTTTTTGTTTCTTACCACAAGTTGCCTTTAGTTTGCTCACCAGGTGTTTACAGAAAATGTAGCTTTGCATAAATGTCTTGGAGCAAAATGTTTTCTTTAAAGCTGCTTTTGAAACATTTAGAGCCAGATTTACTAAACAGGACAAAATAGCGCGAGCAAGAGAGTGCGGATGGGAGTGGAAATTTCTGTAAGTACTTACAAGGTGCACATTAGAAAACACAGGCACAATATCTCATTCCCATAATGACCAACTCAATCTACAAAGAGTGGCGCAAATTAATGTAGAAATGCTTTTCTGGCCGTTAAATAAAGCTGCAAATACCAGTATAATGACGAACGCAAACATTAGAAAAATCGCATTGCGTAATTCATTTAAATGCTCTCCTCCCATAAAGATTGCGCCTGAAGAGGAAACTCCTCTAAATGCATATGTCATAAGGTCAGTCACAAAAACAGCTGTGTCAGCGCCTTTTCAACACTAATTTTCACTGCCAGTGCGTGTCTTCAGTAAATACCGACAGTAGTTTTTTTTACACAAAAATAGGTGTTTGCACTGCCGCAAGCTGTTAGTAAATCTGGCCTTAGGACATCATCAACTAAACTGAACTAGATCAACCAGCGGTTAAAGCAAGACTAGAGAGTTTTTTATCTTAAAATAATCTCTCTAAAATTATTTTAGTGGTAGGACAACTCTTAACTGGACGAATTTTACTGCCGCTGCTACCTAAGCAGCCCTCTATCAGCTGAATCACACTTGTAACTTTGGTGTACGGGTAGGTTCACAAGCCCCGCCCATCACCTGTTTTACGGCATATGTCACGTTTACTCGTAGCCTGGGTGATCTAGTTCAACACAAGTCTCGAAACCATCACCATGGCAAACCAGCTAGCAAACCAGCCAGAGAGTGATCGTAGATGTGGCTTGCACACTATGCGGTAACGGCTAACACCAAGCTGCTACCTCAGAATCTAGTTTGAGCTATTAGTATAGCCCAGTAGTATACCCCGCGGGAGCCAAAAGAGTGCTTTAGTACATGCACAGTTTATAAAGTGACATGATGTAACAGCGGTTTCTGCTTAGTCAACAAATTCACGTGTATTACCCTGCCCACGGGGAAGCTTATACAGTCAGTGACAGTATTTACGACACTGATGATAACAGGCAATTGCGCTTATCAACCACATGGGGGAACCAAGTTATCTAATGTTGCTTTAAATAATTCAGACAGTTTATTTTTAATACACAACATTTAAGACACTGATAGCTAGGACCGAGTTACCAACTTTGGCAACCATTGACCTACCATAGATTAAAAAAATTATACTTTTTTTACACTCTTTTATAACTTTATAAACCTAAACTCATCACTTAATGTGAATGTATTATGGAGGGGGATAGTAGTTACATGTAATTCTACTAATCATAATGACTTGAAACATAATAAACTTGTCCTGGCAAGCTACTGTATTTTCTAAACCACAGGGCTACCACAACGCATACACTCCCACAGTACTATGGTGCAATTTCACTTAAAATTATCATGTAAAACTACTGTGAGATAACATATTCTGTAACATTGTCAAGTTCATCTTACTGTATTGTATATACTATAATCTGTCGATGCAAATAAATCTGCTGCTACTGTTTGTCATGTCCAGTAAATGTCTTCCCACTAGACGTAAACGTACACACAAACTTGATAACAGTTAAACATGATAACATATTCCTGTACATAGCCATTTTCGACTCATGTCATGAGTGCGCTATATAGACACTTTTATAGACAAAAAAACAGTTGATATGAGAATACTTATATTGACATACTGACAGCAGTACAATCCCACTCTCACACATACACAGCTGCCTCTGTAAAATAATGTAAACAGAACACAAAAGCAGCCTGCTTCCATCCCACCTCCCACACTTCCACCCACACGCAAACACTGCAGTGTCGCATATTAGCCTGAGTGGCTGGCAGCAGCCAAGGGTGAATCATGGTCTTGCCTGCAGCTGAGGATTATGGGGGAGAGATGCCAGCATTCTTGCATTGCACATAATCGGGAGGGCGGACACAATCCCAGCAGGCCTAGATGCCCCTTCCACACATTAAGCACACCCACTCCATAAGCCGTGGACAAACATCAAAACGCACATCTTGAAAAGCAGCATAAATTAAATCTTCACTGATACACAATGCCAAGAGTGTAGCACAGTTGTCACAGAGACACAATTAAGCCTATTTACACTGCATTGCCACATGTTTAATCTTAAAATTCCATCACCCATGATGTTTTATGCACAGAACATACTGCATCCCTAAATGCAACTATTGATGTAAACATACCAGTCTTTATATCTTCTTTCGATCATCACTCTCCACTGTTCTTGCATTTATTTACACAAACTGCAATATCTCATTTTCTTCAGCTTACTAAAGAGGCTTCATCATTCTCACCTATGAGATTTCACAAATGAGGTAAATCATAAACGGCACGAGCAAGTGCAAGAGGATTAAGAAGAGCCTTTTCATTCTCTTGCCTGAGAAGTCAGCGATATTCCACAGCTGACTGGCTGACAAAAATACACTGCCTGCACTCATCCCTTGTCACTTTGTTAGGAGAGCTTCTGTTGGCACAGGTTGGCTTTTTTGCACCTGCTTGTTTAGATGTTTTTATTATTATGACATTGCCTGGCCCCTCCAGCTGCGGTACAGCCAGTGTTTGTCAGGTTTCCATCGCAAGAGTTGTTTTTACAGTGCCTTAGCGCCTCACCCCAGGCCAAGATTGGAATTAGGTCATAAATGTCATCGGCCTTCCCACACACAATGCTGTCTACGTCTCATAAAGAAGGAAATGAAGGTACCCAACCTTCATAAGTTGCCCATAACTCTTAAAGGGATACTTCACAGCAAAATAAACATTCTGTCATCATTTACTCACCCTCATGTAATTTCAAACCTCTATGGCTTTCTTATGCAGAACACAAAAGAAAATATTTTGAAGAATTTACCATTGAAGGGTTACCATTGGTCCCCATTGACTTTGTTTTTTTTCCACACAATAGAAGTGAATTGGGGACCAGTGTTTTTCATTCTTCAAAATATCTTCTTTTGTTTTTTGAAGAAGAAAGTTATACAGGTTTAAAATGACAAGAGGGTCAATGATGACAGAATTTTAAAACACAGGATTGATTTAAACTGGAGTCTGGAATAAAGCACAAATTTTGTAAGCAAAAATGTGTTTATATTTCAAATATTTTCATTATTTTAAATAATGGTAATTAATAGTATTGTTTCCTGACATCATTGTATTAGAATACATGTGTTTGCATATAATGTATACATTGGTTGGACAAAATAATGTGAACATCGAGGAAAATAGGTGATTTATTAATAAGTTGTTGGGCCACCATTTGCATTCAATGCAGCTTTAAACCTTTCAGCAAAAGATGTATAGAACTTTTGAATAGTCTCCAGTAAACACACATCTATCAGAATATCTTTCAGTTGCTTTAGAGTGTTGCTCTTCTCAAAAGATTGGAGACTTGCTTTTAAAATACCAAATACTAAATTGGCTCTTAGAATTTGTCACCTTTGGAAATTTGACAAGTCAATTTCTTGTACTAACTGCTTCTGAACACAACTTGCTCTGGCACAATTTGTTCAAAAACTTGTTTTGCCATGCAACCTAGACACTAAACAGCAATAAAAGAAAAACATAACATTAGTTATTTTTTTACAGCAGCCCACACAATTAATATCAACCTCTATAATAATGGGTGTTCATATTATTTTGTCCAACCCCTGTATGTACAAGAGGTGATACAAGAGTGCTTCTGATATAGGACAAGAACATCACAATGCCACAGTAACCATTAAAACAATACTACAACAGTTATTGATGTCCTCAGCCGACGTGTCACAGCAGATGCACGTAATTACATGCTTAATCGCCCTCTCTCTCTTTGTCACTCTCTCATATCCAACCTACCTCCTTGTTTCTCCTGTAACTTCTCAAACAGCCAGAACCACTGTTTTGTATTTCTAACCAGACATTTTTAAATCTTTTAAACTTACTTACATGCGATTTGTCATACAACGTGTATTCAGTTCAATACCTAACTCACAACTGAACTGTTATGCTGTATAACAGCACAATTACAGTACCTGTGATTGCCTATGGCCATAATGCACCCTTGCTAGTGTGAAATTACATTAATATACTTAGGGCTGGGCAATATGGCAAAAAAGTAAACTCGATAGTTTTTTTCTATATTGATCGATAATGATATTTATTTCGATATACAGTATATTTAATTAAAAAACTGTATTTAAAATAATCTATTTTAAATACAGTTTATTAACAAAAGTTAACCTTTAACCAGTTAAAATTCAATTAAATTAATGCACTGTTGCAACACAGAGGATATTAGGCCATAAACAACATGTACCAGTTCATTCAGTCTCATTTTGACTCAATTGACTCGTTAAGTAAAGGGAGTGTTCATTCAGTACATTCAACCAATGAAAGAGCTCTGTTACTGTGTACATTCGAACGCTATTGGCTCAGCACCTGCGTGCGCACATACATAACGCTGCAATAATGTCTTGCTTGAGTAGTGGGATTCATTCAATGCATTCAGCGAACCTTAGTCTTTCAAAAAGACATCTCACATAAACTGTAGTACATTTCTTTAATCATGCAAGCATCTTACAAACAAGGTTCAATATTTTAATGTGCACTCAAACTCACTTAATTACATCTCTAATCTGTACAGGGCAGCGCTGGTTTGTTTCATATGCACCAGATCATGTTAGCAGATATGTTAACGATGGATATAAAAACGTTTGTGCTTGAGGTTCAACTCGCTTGCAATTGCCTCAAGTTTGTTTTGTTTAACTGGCGATTGCGAAAAAAAAATAAGACACTTGATAAACCGCGTGATGACAACTCGAGATTAGTTTCACCTTTGTTTCCGCTTCCAGTAATGTTCTCCTCCTCATGTTGAGTTTTCTTTGCCAAGTGCAGTATGAAATGGACTTTGTACTTTGACGCGCATGATAAAAGCTGCACGCTGACTGACTGTTGTTGCGTTTATTTCTGCGTTCTGTTAGACTGTAAAATTAATCCATATCGAGTCAAAATGCCAATAGCTTATCATCGTTTTTGAAATACATTCTATCGCGATTCGATATGATATCGTTTATCGGCACAGCCCTAAATATACTCATTCACGAGTTCGCCTATGCAGATAATAATTATAATGCATGGTAGAAGGTATGCGTATGTGGCATGCTGTCCGGGGAGAAGGCTCCGAGCTCGTTAGATTCTTCCGAATACGGAGTACTCTGCCCTTGTCCGGGGAGAGGCTGCAGAGGTGGTACCCTGCGTTCGGGGTAGGGCGTGAGAAGGAGGATCTAGGCCCTGATGGTGCGAGCGCTGCTGCGTAATATGAAGGCTCCAGCGAGAGGGGTGTCTGCTGCGGCAGCGGAGGATAGAGGCGCTGGCTCCTGCTGAAGCAGTGCTTGCTGAGGCGGAGGAGAGCAGAGGTGCGGGCTCCTTTTTATGTGGCCTTTTTATGGGCAGCCGTGGTTGCCGCACCTGTGCGGAAAAAATGGCTGGAGAAATGGTCTGAGGGGATGCCAGATTGGAGCAAAACAGATTTGAGATGCTTTTGGAACCAAAAACGTGTGACTGGAGATTAAATATGTAGATGGAGTGACCTCTTTTGGTTTGATCCGTTTTGCTTTGGTTAATGAAGTAGGAGATTGTTTCTGAATCGAGTACAGATAAGTCGGAGAAGGTGGGGTGGACTGTTGGTTTGAAGCTGGACGTGGTGGAGATTTCTGAGCATCTGAGAAAGCCAAAAAAGTCCAGGATGAACATGGCGTCAAGCGTGCGGGCGGTGTGAATGGAGTGGTAGCCTTTGCCGAGGGTAGAAATGCATTTTGTCAAAATCTCTAAGGTTATAGGTTGTCTGGCATCTGGGCGGGTGGGTTGGGTTCTTCGGATGCCCTTGATGAGCATAAATGTCTGCGAACTGGTTATTGCTGGGGAGGGTGTGTTGAAAATAAGCCTGAGGAAGAAATGGATCCCACTTAAGTAGCCTTTAAATTGAACTGGCTTGGACATTTTTGCTGGTGTTGAGGAAGGAGATGAATGAAGCAGACACCTATCCTTCAGAAGAGGGTCCTGGGTGAGACGGCTTGAATGATGGAATTGAGGGAGGCATCTAGGAGGGTTTTTAGTGGGTGGTTTATGGGAATATCAGTTCCGAATAAGGAGGTACTGGTGTAGGCAGGGGGTCCGCATCCTGCGCCAGCAGTCTGAATTTCTGGAAGGCAAAACGGGAAGCAAAACGGGAAAGTGCATCAGCTATTAGAATTTTTGATACGGAAATGTGTTTGGCAGTTAAAATAAATTGGCAAGCTGAAATCCAGGTGAGGCATCTAAGGAAAGCTATTAGTGCTGGGGAGTGAGAATGACCCTTATTGATGCAATGCACGGTCGCTTCGTTATCGCAATGCACGATGATGTTGGTGGTGGTCCATTCTTTCCCCCACAAAAAAGCTGGAAGCAATCAAGATCGTCCTATCAATTTTTTCCTTGGGCAGAGAAGCCTGGAAGTTCAACGAATCCAATTTGATACCTAAGAATTCGATGCACATGCTCGGACCCATCATTTTATCTTGTGCGAGTGTAATGCTGAGCTCGGCGAAAACTCTTTCAACAACTGAAAGATTCGAGGCTGGGATGGAGTCAGGGTGCGAGAAATCATCTGAAAGTTGGATGAGGTGAGGGATTGCATAATTGTTAGAGATAATCCAGCAGATTGCCTCTGACAACATGTCGAAAAGTTTTCAGCCAAAGGTAAGGCGGACGGAGAAGAAGAATTTTTCGCGCCAGCATATGCCGAACAAATGCCAAAAATCTGGGTGAATGGGCATGACTTTAAACGCGGCAATGTCGACTTTGGCCAACCAGGCACCGCGTCTGGCAACTTTGATTAGTGATATTGCTTGGTCGATGTCGAGGTAATGGAGAGAAAATTCCTTGAGCGGGATGAGGCTATTGATGCTTGGAAATGTAGAGTTATGTGGGGACGAGAGATCGAAAATGAGGCGTTTTTTTACCTAAAAATTTCCTGGTGGCTACGCCGATGGGGCTGATGCGAAAGACATTGAAGGGGGAACGGCAAAGAAGCCAATCATGAAGTTTGCATTGATTTCTTTTTTAATAAGGAGATCAACCGTTTCGGGTTCGGCTAGGGTGGATTGGAGATTAGGGCAAATTAGGCTATGGGAGGGGGAAATCTCAATGCCGGGGTTAAAACCGTTTGAGAGACCGGACAGTAAATACTCAGTAAAGTGAGTGTCGGGGTGGTGAGACAATGCGGAAGACAAACGAGAAACAATCACTGGAGTCAATAAATATTGTTTAAAATTGTTGTTGACAGATTTAGAGACAGGGCAGATAAGATGGGCGTGGGAGTCGCCACAGAAGCTGCAGATGTGCAGGTAGCGGCATTGCTGTCTTGCGCATCTGCTAGCGTTGAAGTTCAAGCAAATGTCATCTTTTGTTGAATGTTGGTAGAATCGGGTGGGGGTGGGTTTGCTGGGTAGGCGAAACACGGGACGTAGCCTGTGGATTTGGAGTGGGGTGAATCTGGGCATGGTGGAGTGGGTGGATTGACAAGAGGGCATGAAATGGTGCTGTGGGCGACGGATCGGCATGATATGTTTTTGAAGCAGAGGAAAACCCTGTTGTGGAGCTCGGTGTCCAGCTCCCCCCAATAAGGACACTGGTTCCACTGAGCTACTCTGATTGCGCATTTGGCTGAAAATAACTTGTGGTAGGTGTAAAAGTGATTTCCCCCTCCTGTGAGGGAAAGCTGTGCAAATTACCTCTAGATAACGTGAGAACGCAACAGTGAATTCTGGAAATGATAAAGTGCGTGATTGGTTATTTCCTGTGCTTTTTAAAGGAGTCATATTGCACGGCTAAAACGAATGTTATCGTTTGTTTTAGATGTAACGCAATGTGTATACACCATTTAGGGGCAGTTTCCCGGACAGGGCTTAAGCCTAGTCTCAGTCTAATTTAAACGTGAGAGATGCCTTGATCGTAAACAACTTGCACTGATGTATCTTAAAATGTATCACTGCCATTGTTTTGTCTCAAGATGCACACAGTAATGTTTTTTTGTAAAGTATGCTTTTTAAAATTACTTAATTATCCTAAATTAACTAAGGCCTAGTCCTGGTTTAAGATAATCCTTGTCCGGGAATCCGGCCCTTAAAGTTTAAAAAATGTTGTATTTTCCACATACCGTGCATGTTTGTATCTCCTCTTTGCCCCGCCTCTCTGAAAAGCGCTGATTTTTTACAAAGCTCATCGCTCTGAAAAGCGACGTGTGCTATGATTGGCCAGTTCACCAGTGCGTAGTGATTGGTCAAATACTGCAAGTATTTCACGGAAATGTAACGCCTCTTACCATATTCAGAACATCAGGTTCCAAAGCAATTGTACTGACAGGCGATACAATGAGATTTACAATTACGCCCACCTTAACTACGTGTAGATTTGGGCGGTCTTAGTCAAATCATGTTACGAAGTTACGTAGATTCGTCGGGGTGTGGTTACACGAGGCGTTTCACGTTCAAGTTCTTACACGTACAAAAAAGTATGAACATATTAGCCCGGTTCTGTCAACCTTGCACTGGTTACCTATAAAGCATCGCGTTAACTTTAAAATCTTGCTTATTACCTATAAAGCCCTACATGGTTTAGCTCCTCAATACTTGAATGAACTCCTTTTGTATTACAGTCCTTCACGTGCATTACGCTCTCAGGCGTCCTGTCAGTTGGTAATACCTAGAATTTCAAAATCAAGTGCAGGTGGTAGATCCTTTTCCTATCTAGCGCCTAAACTTTGGAATAGTCTTCCCTGCACTATCCGGGAGGCAGACACACTCTGTCAGTTTAAATCTAGACTAAAGACGCATCTTTTTAATCTTGCATACACTACTCTTCCATAATATAAATCCTCTGAGGGCTTAGGCTGCATTAGTTAGATCAACCGGAACCAAATACACAACTGATGTACTTGTTGCATCAAAGAGTGCAAAACAGTACTCTACTCTCAGCCAGTCTTGTCTCATTGTTCCAAGGTTACCACAGCGAGCAGGATGCAGTTCATGGCCTGACCTGATGGTAGAGCGGAGAATGGGAAGTGGGGACCTGACAAGAGCTGAGATGATAGAGCTGGATAAAGAAGGACGCGGTCTCTTGACATGTCTTCACCACAAAACTTCAAATGCTATTAGATTATTAATGATAATCTTAAACTATAATTTATTTTATTATTAAGTTTATTTATTTTATTTAGCCTTGTTGTGCAAGTTCTCTGGAGCTTGTGCAGAGGCAGCAGCTTTTGCCAGAGGGGAACTGGAATCCCCTGGTTGGGCCTGGGTTCTCCTGAGGTTTTTTTTCTCGATTAGAGTTTTGGGTTCCTCGCCACCGTTTGCATACTGTTTTTGCACTATCTGCCTGACCGGGGGGGCTGCTTTAGAATCTTAAAGTTTTACTTAATTAATATTGCATATAGGAATTTATTATCTGTTATATTTGACCTGTGCTTCTCTCTCCTTTATCCTAAATGTGTGCTCTCACTGAGTGTGTGTGTGTGTGCGTACTTGTCTGTGTACGTACGTGTGTGTGTGTGTGTGCGTGCGTGCACATCCATGTGTGTGTGTGTCTCTATGTCTATGTGTGTTAGTACGTGTGCATATTGTGTGTGTGGAGTGTTTTGTATGTGGGTATGTCTGTCTTCTGTGTTTTCAACTTTCTCTTGTTTTTGCAGGTACAACTTTAATTATTTTGCTTAGAGTCAATATGTCTTATGTACAGCTGCTTTGTAACAATGAAAATTGTAAAAGCGCTATATAAATAAAGTTGAGTTGAGTTTCAGGCAAGTCTGGTTGAGCATTCGCTTTTAGATAGAATGCATCTTTTGTTCCCACACTTTCATTTCTGCAATTTTACGTGTCTAATACATGCATGGGCAACTTATAACACACCAAAGACACAGAAAAACACATACTTCTGCCATATGACCCCTTTAAGGTGAGGGAGAGATCGCCGTAGGTGATTTGACGGTCTGCCGACGAAGGTGAGAGTGGTGATGAAAGTGAAAATAGGTCTATGTCCGCACCTGCCAAAATCTGAATCCTGATGTTTCGGGAGACGGGAGGAGGTTCCAACGCCGGGGCGTTGGGCGGAACAGGCATCGCTACTTCTGACGACAGCGAGAAGGAGGGTTGAGCATGAGGAAGAGACATGAGGGAAGTAATGGCGGCCGCTGGAGCTGCTTGCGGAGGCAGCCTTATGCTCATGTTGGTTTCCAGGGCGGGGGCCAGAGTGAGAGTGGGGAAGCTGAAAGCCTGTACTTGCGTCGCTAGTGGAGGCAGCCTCACGCTAGAGTTCAATGGCGGAGCAACGGGCCATAGGCCGGGGAGAGGGTAGGAGGGTGGAAAAAGTGGCTGTAGATGAGCCAGGGCCGCTAGCAAGAGGCATGCTTGCGCTGCTGGGGCAGCTCGCGGTGTTAAGGACCGGCAAGGCGCCTATGGGAGCTGCGTGCTGGAATGCAGCTGGGGGGAGAAGCTGCTGGCGGTCAGCTGAAGGGCAGTCCAGGGCGCGACCTAGGCTCACCGCGGGCCCGCTGCGGAGGCCTGTAGACTGTGAGCCCCTCCTCGCGGGGATTGCGGTTTCCCCTGGCCGAGAGTATGGAGAGTTTCGGGGATGGCCCTCGAAAGTGGAGAGGACATCTAGGATGGAGCTCCCGATTGTAGCGAGGCGTACAAGCCGTAAAGCTCCGCCTTATTCATCCGTATATTTTATATATTGTATTATATTGAAAAGCAAGACAAAATATAAAAAGCACACTTCAGTTTATGCAATAGTGAAAAAATTGGCTAAATAAATAGAAGAAATACGAAAAGCCATCTTCTGTGTTCGGTATTCAGCCTTCGGCCAAGTGTTTCATTTTTATTCGGCTTCGGCCAAGAATTTTCTTTTCGGTGCATCCCTAGCTTTATTAAACAACAACAAAGAAATTTTGATTGACATGTTTATTTCACATGTAGTCCTGCTGTTTACATGTTACTTCTTGACCTTTAATTAGGTTCTTGTGATGTTTTTGTAAACACTGAGGGGTTTTATCCAGCTAGCCTGGAGAGGATCTAGAACAACAACTGAAAGTGCAAGTAAATACTCCTGACAGTTCTGAACTATATTTAAAGATAAAAAATCAAAGAGCTTTAAAAACAGTCAAATGAATATTCAATTAAAACAGGTTGTTTGATGTAATATCATCATGATCTATGTAATTTTTTATTTTTAGGCTTGTCTTAGTTGGACTGAAATCTTATAAACAAAATATTAGTTATATTTTATTTTATCATTAATGTAATTAAATTATTTCAATTATTTTCCCATTTTGTTACAACCACTACATTCCTGGGGCCATTATTCTTTAAAGATTTAGTGCACCCACTCCACAGTGTTACATTTTCAGAAAGAATAAAGATGGCTTATGTGACTTTGTCAGAGAGAATAAAATCTTCTGTACATTGTTTAACACTCTCCTTTTGACAGTCTCCATAAATATGTCAGAGCTGCTTGAGAGAATAAAATGTACACCTGGTGCATAAAACGACACTTTCAAATATTCTAAAACAGCTCATAAATTGATCAAAATGAACTTCTTTGGGTAATATCCAGGACTTGCAGGAAGGAAAAAGACACAGCATCGAAACATCCTTTTGTTGTGCAGAACAGTGTGTTACTCACACAATGCAATCTTTTCGTCTACAGGTCAACGCGTCAGCCTCCCAGGGTAAGCGAGGCCTGCTTGCAGTCTGTGTTTACCTACTCTTGTTACCTGGCCATGACAAAGAAATAGATAACAGTCAACATTTCTTACATGAACTGGGTAAACTTGTGTAAATTAACATGACAGTTTTAATTTTAGCCTACTGAAATAAGTACCATGGTAATTTTGGTAAAGTGAAAGCAGCAGATAGCATAACCATACTTTGATGTATGGTATATTGTGTTTTCGTGCAGCTCCATTGTACTACCCTGGTGTAATGTCATGATGTTATGCGACTTGAAACGTAATCATTGAACGTTATGTGTAACGTTAAATATAATCATCACACTTGTCTTCCAATTTACCTGTATGGTGATTTTGTCAAACCGCGAAGTTGAACATTGTAACATTTTAAATTAGTAAGAAAGTGACTACTGGTTAACATGTAGTCTAAACAGAAAATATAAACAAAAATGCCAGGTAAAGTAGTCTCCATTATGCAATATTTCAGTAGTCCTACTGTATGTGTAAGCAAAGAGGATCAGAAAAGTAAATTCCGAAAACAGATTGAACGTAGACATTACGCGATGACATTACAAATATGCTAATTACGCATGGCGTCCTCGAACGACTTTTTTCCATTTATGAGTTTGTAACAGTTTCTTCCTTTGGCTTTGTATGGAATCTTTTTGTGCCAATAAAAATATATATACTGTATATATACAATGAGAAAGACGAAAAACACTTTGATAATGAAAACAATAAACTCAATTGCAAAAATGTGACATGATTTTTAAATAACCTGCATTTTTTTCTTAAAAATTTTCTAAGTTTCGTTTTTGCAAATAATAGTTTTTGAATTTTTCATTTGCGCTTTCCGAGTATTTCGTTTACGCTTTTCAAGTTTTGGTTCGCCATTCTGGCACAAAACTCACGTGTGGGCGGGACTTATGGCCACTTTGCGCTGCTTGGCTAGTGGGTTTTTGATTGACAGCTCCCTGACAAGGAAGTCGATAATAATTTTAGAGAGCGATCTGCATGCTGCTATCTTTATTGTTTTGCTTAATATTGTTTTTAGTGATTGTACTTAAAATTACTTTCTTGTTTAATTTGTATATTAGTTAGTAATTGGTATTTGAAGTTGTTTAGTCATGCGCGGTGTGGATCCGAGCGTCTTCCTCGCCATCATCCTCCTCACCCTCAGGTAAATGAATGTAATTCAGATAATAAAGAAAATCTCTAAAAGTTGTAAAATAGTATCTAGTATCAATACATTCAAATGACATTTATGTTTTTTTAAACGCTACAACAAAACAAATGTATAAGGTGACACAATTGGAGGTCTTTAGAATGCTTTATTAATTTAGTCAGCCTGTTGCAAACAATACTTTCATTAAGTGTACACACACACACACACACACACACACACACCATTTAACCACAGGTTAAAGAAAAGCAGAAGAGAGACTTCTTAAAATATAAACAAACATTTAAAGATAGAACAATACATAACGTGCCACCACGATTATTATCTATGAATAATAAATATGAACTGAAAACGGACCAGCCCAGGACATTCTGGGAGGCCGGATGGGACCGGCCCGGGACATTCTGGGAGGCCGGACGGGACCGGCCCGGGACATTCTGGGAGGCCGGACGGGACCGGCCCGGGATATTCTTGGAGGATGGACGGGACCGGCCCGGGACATTCTGGGAGGCCGGACGGGACCGGCTCGGGACATTCTGGGAGGCCGGACGGGACCGGCTCGGGACATTCTGGGAGGCCGGNCCGGGACATTCTGGGAGGCCGGACGGGACCGGCTCGGGACATTCTGGGAGGCCGGACGGGACCGGCTCGGGACATTCTGGGAGGCCGGACGGGACCAGCTGGGCAGCGGGCTCTGGCGGCTGGGCAGCAGGCTCGGGTGGTTCCGAGACGTCCAGCAGTATAAGCTGGTCCACCAGGCTGAGCTCGGGCTTCGAGCCACTGGAGAACTCGTGAACAGGCGGGCCAGGTAACCCGGGAGTGGAAAAGTCCATAAGATCCAGGGAGTTTTGTCCCTTTTGGCCTTCCATATTTCCCGGAGGGCGCTGGGTTGTGGAGGACTGAGTCGTGTATCCTGGGTGAGCCGGAGTCGATTCCCCACTATAGACTGGCTCTGAATGACGACCGCTCAAGTCCTCATCAGCTCTCCCGACGCAGAACACAGAGCCCATCGCTAGGAGGACTCGATTAATGAATTAATGAATCGGATCTATTTCTACTTAATCCAAAGAAAATACAGCTATTTTCAGTTAGTGTAAATAAAAAGCATTTCTGCCTTGGGCGGGCACTTTGTACTCAGTGTAAATAGACACTCTGTAAATGAACATGTTTTATCAAAAATAAATATAATACATTTTATTAATGTGTCTATTCACTAATATCCATTGAAAATATTAATAACGTTACTGTTACAATGACAACACAAGTGTCTCATGACGTCATGGCGTTAGTGATTTACACTAACCGAAAATAGCTGCTTTTTCTTTGGATTAAGTAGAAATAGATCCGATTGGTCTCGCAAGAACACAATATCCTCACCCAATTGGCATAATGGAGTGCTGGGCTCAAAATTGCGACCATTTTAGTTGCATATGCTCCCATATTTAACATCTGCAACCTCAAAATATATTTGGGAGCATTTGTGTGAGTGCACATTTTGTTGTGGTGCATCCTGCTTTCATTAATGTACAGAACACGCTAATAACTGCACAAAGTATGTCCCTGCTGTGAGCTACAGTGACCGGCCAGGCCATTCATAAAGACAACGTGATTTACCATCCTACTTTAACAATGCTACTTTCCCACCGTTTCTCTATGTAAACACATGCTAGACAGATGGTTTCAACATTCGTGCGCGTCTTTTGCGAACCTCTGCTAACATGAGCACTATGAAAAAGCATATAGAGAAAACAACCACAGCTCTTTACTAAAAGCTGCAAATGTTAAGAAAACAAAGCATAATTTTTGTGCAATTACTGCCTGTCAGTTGAGTGTGTAACAAAACATTTTGCAGTGTTTACATATTATTTATTACTGCATAATTCATTAAAATAGAAGTTTAAATTGAAGGTTGATTTCATAATGCCTACATTTTTTGCATTTTTTGTTCTTAAGGTGAATAAGAGACCCTATATATTTCATCATTGAGGATTTCTTTAAAAAAGTCTAAAAATCTCATCTCGTTCTCGAACATCTCGTGGGATAAGTGTCTCATCACACCCCTAATAGTCATTTGTAGCTAGTGGGTAAGAATACAAATATTTCATAGAGATCGATGGCGATTTGCATCCTTATACATAATTAAATTTGTCTAAAACATAATATACTGTATATCTTCAATGAGGCGTCCTATGATTGAATGCAGAAATTCGGCTTTATGAGCAGCTAAGCGCCCTCTTAAGGGAGAAACTGTAACAGCTGGTTTACAGCTGTTGTGCCTCTGTATTATTTTGTACACTAATTTTTGAGTTTGCATAATCTGATTGTGTGCTTATTGTATTTTGTAAGCCTATTTTATGGTATCTTTAAGACTAATGTTACATTTTTGTTCTGGTGTTTAGGCTGTCACTGTGTGTTTGTGTGTGGTCCGCTACATGGTTGTGGGTTCTTAAATTGTTGATTAAAATTGTTTATTGTTTGGTCTAGTCAGGGGATAAGTAGTTTACAAGGCACAGTCCTCAAAAAGGGATTATGTGGCCTGGCATACAGTACATCACATTATACTTGGTGAAAGGTGGGTGTAATTGCATATCTGCTTTGGAGTCGAGTACCGTGCTTGAACTGAAATGCTCTTTTCTATGGAGATTTTCCGGGTCATTTGTACTTCAAATCCCATAGCTGTTGGACAGATGCAACATACTGTTCGGCAACAAAGCATATGACAACAAACATGAAGCTGGAGTGTCCAGATGTGGCAGTGAGAGTTTTGGGACTGAGCGTATTGAGCTATAACTCATCAGCAAGAAACACGATGCAGAATATCCAGGCACAAACATCACAGGTGGGTAGAGTATAGGGCTGCAACTAACGATTATTTTGATAATCGGTTAGTTGGACGATTATTTTTTCGATTAATCGATTAATCGGATAAAATGTGATTACATCTTTTGCTTATAATAAGTAAATCAGATATGGGAAAAGTATACACAACTGAACTCATTAGCCTTCTCCCAAAATTTTGTGAATGTCTCCATAATTAACACACCTGGTGAGTTGATTCATGTGTGTCATATTAGAAGCAACTGACAATAGTCTCTCCCAAACGTGGGAGCGAGGGGACGGTCGGCCAAGAAAATCATTTTTTTGTGCCATGAAAAGTGAGATATTTGTCATTCAAATGTAGTGAAGTACAGTAAAAAGTAAACAGAAAAAGTAATACTTCAGTACAAATACTCAGAAAGTGTACTTAAGTACAGTACTCAAGTAAATGTATTTCGTTACTCACCTCTGAACTAAATAAACCACCAAATCAGGGTATTTAGCCAGAGATGCATGCAGAACACGTCGGACTTTAAAACTGCGCACCTCGCGCTGCACGGAGAGACGCATCCACGGAGAGACACGTGTGACTTTATAACTGCGTACCTCGCGCTGCACGGAGACACGTGTGACTTTATAACTGCGTACCTCGCGCTGCACGGAGAGACACGTGTGACTTTAAAACTGCGCACCTCGCGCTGCACGGAGAGACACGTGTGACTTTAAAACTGCGCACCTCGCGCTGCACGGAAAGACACGTGTGACTTTCAAACTGCGCACCTTGCGCTGCACTGGGAGATGCATGCACCGAGAGACACGTCTGACTTTAAAACTGCGCAACTTGTGCCGCACGGAGACGCATCCACCGAGAGACACGTCTGACTTTAAAACTGCGCCACTGGTACTGCACGGAGAGACACGTGTGACTTTAAAATTGCGCATCTCGCGCTGCACGAAGAGACGCATTCACGGAGAACCACGTGTGACATTTAAAACTGAGCAGCTCATGCTGCACGGAGAGACACATCTAAAACGGTAATTTTAAAAGGGAAGAAGACGCGCTTGATTTGTAACTGCGCATCTCGCAAGTGACGTCACAGACCAACTAATCGATAATGAAATTCGTTGACAACGAATTTCATTATCGATTTCATCGATTAGTTGTTGCAGCCCTAGTAGAGTAGCCAAAATCTTTACTCAAGTAAAAGTACAAGTAACTTGAGAAATTGTTACTCAAGTAAAAGTCACTATTTTAAAATGTACTTGAGTAAAAGTAAAAAAGTATGCAATGAAAAAACTACTCAAGTAGCTAGTTACTTAGTTACTTTGTATCTGATTATATAGGCCTACTACATTAAATTAATATTAACACCAATATTTTAATATTACATTTTAATCAATATTTTTAATTATCATAAGCAGATATCTTTGCAATATACGAGAGAGACTAAAGAATAGACAAACACAGAAGAGACAAGCATTTCTGTAAATTTCATCTAGTCGTGATGTCAATGTAGTTTACACAACCTATTTAGAATAATAGACGTGTCAAACTAAAGCATGAACTAAACTCAGAGCATTTCCTAAGATGATCTCGAACATCTGCAGTGTTCCCTTAAATGAAATAGGCCTAGGCCTACACAGTTTTGAACAAAGCTCATGTTTTCTCGTGTTGTGTCACGTGTGTGTTGTGAAACGCTCTTACTTGTAAACAAACAGTAAACAGTGAACCACACGCCCATCAACAAGTTTTCTTCCTTCTGTTCTTCAAATGTATATTTCTGCAAGCCCACGTCTCTGTCTGACAGGTAACGCGCATGTTGCTGTGTCTGACGAACAGGTCGCGCGGGTGCGCGCATATGGCCGGCATTTATCATCGCTGACAAACAATATGACACATTTGCAGTTTTGATTGTATAGATATAGATTAATATCCACTTCATCCAACGCTCTTTGTGTTCTGCGTGTTTTTAAATTTCGCGCTACAAGGAGCGAGTAATCCTGCTTCAGATGATTCAGATCGTGCTGCGAACTGAACAAATCATTTGAACTGATTTATTAGCCTATTCAAATGGTTTTGCCCATTGTTCAATTAATGCTTTCAAAAGAATCGACTCAAACGAATCGATCACTCGGGAATGCCCGTAAAAAGAGACGACAACCTTGAAATAAAAAACGCGTTTTAAAAAGCATATTTTAAAATGAAGGAACGTCACGCAATGTAAGTTATGTAACGAAGTAAAAGTACAGATTTTCTATTAGAAATTTACTCAAGTAAGAGTAAAATTACACACTTTTAATTTTACTTAAAAAGTACATATTTTCCAAAATGTTACTCAAGTAAATGTAACAAAGCAAATGTAACGCGTTACTACCCACCTCTGACAAACATACACACTTAAACACTTACTGCAAATCTGTTTGGATTACATTTACATTTAGCAGACGCTTTTATCCAAAGCGACTTACAGATGAGGGAAACAATGGAAGCAATAGTACAGATCTGGATCTGGTTACATGCACAGGGTTCTTACACCTTTTCCAACATCAAAGTCCAGCACTTTAAAAGCACTTTTAATGTGTGTTTTTATACTTTCCCAGTCACTTACAACTGCGTTAATTACATGCTGACATACATATACTGTATGTTCCTTTGTAGATAATCCATAGTTATACTGTATGCCAGTTATATGTAATTATACTATATACTAACTATACTAAATTTATTCCATAAAAGCCTTGAGCAAATTGTCATTTAACTCACAAAGCAGACATCCTATACAGTACTGTGGGCACTTATTTGTAATTGATATGATTTGACCACATAAAATAACACAAAAGAAACATGGAAAGAACATGGGTGCGAATTATAGGTTGCCGCCGCATCACAAATAGAGAATCGATCAAGTTTTTCTTTAAATTTAAAAAGTTTTTGCTCATTAAAATGCAATTAATATAATACTGTTCCTATGTAATTTGTTTTGAAAATTAGTCACCAAATGTGGGAACAGTAGGTTGTAAGCTTTCAAATGATATATTTAGTTTGTCAATATTACTTTAGGATAAGACTAAGGTACTGTTTTAACAGTATGGAAAATGCCCCACCTGTAAATTTGTGACAGTTCAGAAGAAAAAAAATGAACTGGTTATCATATCTATCATATGTATTTCAATCTTAAAGATATTTGTTTAACATTACGTTATAAAAGTTCCCTTGATTGTATTTTGTTCAAACTTTTGTGTAGTGTTAAAAAACTAAAACAGGAATGTATTTCTCTGTTTCAATACACAGCCACTAGATGGCGCATCTACGCCATTTATACCACACAGCACCCAACCCCCACCCCGTCACAAAAACATTTTGCACTTTACGCGGGTGATCCCAGCGAGCTAAAAAAAAATAAAAAAATCTTTATTTATACGAAAAAAATCTAATCCCTGATATCGTTAACATCGTATTAGCACTTTGTTGTTTGATGAAAGAAAGAATTCGCGACACTGCAGAATTCAGTCGGTGAGCACACACACACAACTTGACGTAGTTTTTAAGTAAGATAGGCTAATTTCTGCCCGAGTCCCTGTTCATTTCCGACCATATCTGGCAAAAGAGACCTACAATTACACTTTACATTCCTCCCGAAAATTAATTAGTTCGCGAATTTTTCCATCTACCTTAAACTTAATTGGCCTAATCGAACATTTCGAAATAATCGAAAAACTTACCTTTCATGTGGCTTTAAAGTAGGGCTGCACGATATTTTATTTCGGTACCACTAAATCCTATTGCGATCGAGCTGGCTGCGATATGCAATGTCAATATTTTTTAATGCGTAGCTTGTCCGTGAAGCACGGCTCTGGGATCAGTAGGAAATGCTGCTGATCTAAAAGCAGTGCGAGTTTGAGTCGCTTATAATGTGCATTTGAAAAAGCAACACCCGTCAAACATGATCATTATATACTTTATTATCATAAAAATACCTGATGAGGCTTGAGTAACAGTGATAAAAAGATGTCCATAGGCTTAGATTCTAGAAGGTGTCATGGTCTTCTTCTGCAGTGCGTATTTGGAGTTTCCGCACGAGAGCGCCCTCTGGCTTTCGGATGCAGCAGCATTTTCCCGTACTTGACTCAAAAGCTGTGCATAAATCACGTGACATTTTTCGTCGGTTTATCGTGACAGCCCTACTTGAAAGCGCAGCTGGCCCCATGGTGAAGAGCTGCACGTCCTTTTTGCATACTTTGCAGGTGGCCACTCGAGGATTTGGTCCACGTTTTAGCCATAATTTGTAAATTTCGTCCTCCAGCCAACGAGCATTGAAACGGCAAACGCCCGGCATATTTTCATCTCCTACTCTGCTCCACCAGAGGGCGCACATCCAAAAGACTGGCAGATAAAATTATAGCCACGAGCCGATTTTTTTCGTATTTTCGTTGTGCAAAATGTATATTTTATTTCAAAAGAAAAATTCTCTGTAAAATTGCGAATTATTATGAAAGCAACGAAATTAAAGTTTTAGGCAGTTTTAAGCACTTGATCCCAAATCCAATCACTTTTCTAACCTTAAAATGACTATATTCAAATTCAATCATTTTACAGGATTTAAAGCACCCGTACGAACCCTGCATGCACAAAATAAACGGATATCTATCAAAAATCAGCTTAAAAAGAAACCTGTTTTCACGTGTTTACATGGGATGCCACAATACCAAATATAATATTGAACCATTCGGTACGACCTCCACGGTTCAATACGTGTAAGTGAATTGCGGTTTTCCGTTAAAATTATTTCCGTGGCTCTGTCCGTGTTTGTCTGTATCTAAAAGTGAGTGGTGGTCGGGAGGTGAAGCGAGGCTGCCTGCAACACGAGAAGCAATGTGCTGTTGAGAGACGCAGGCTGGCTTTATTATACGCCGGTTGTACTAAAGTAATAATCTCAGAATTTGGCACATCAAGAATGTATTTTTAAACTGCATTGGAAAACAGCACGCTTGCGTTGCTCACACAGCACATGCAGAAAGAGCGTCTACTGCTCCATGCCAAAGTCCGTTTAATGAAAGTCATGCCACTCAGCGGCCTTTCGGACAGCTACAGTATTTACGTCATAGAAAGAATGCGTCCAGACAGTTACCCAGCCAACATTTTTTTGTGGGGCCAATGTAGGCCGCATATGGGCTTGAGGCATGGGCCCCAAGTGGGTTTGTCCACGGGTTCCATGTCGGCCCTATGTGAATTAGCCCATATGAATCCTACTAGAATCTGAGTGGGGCCCATGTGGGACCCAAGTGGGCAACATGCATAAGACCCATATTGGTCCCACCTTATAAAGCCCATGTGGATTAAACCAAGGCCCTGTATGTTTAATGGAGGAGCCCTGCATAGTGTATACTTGAGTGGTTCTAGATTATGTTTTTTGAGGTTTCCTACCTGGACAGTACAATTTTTGTTATTGCTAAATTGTAATTGACCTTTTCCATTCTTATACTCTACCAAATACAATGCAATTTTAATGATTAAATGATAACTGCAGCATTTGGATGTTGCTTTCTTAGATGTTAGTCTTCAAAATGAATAATCTACTACTTTATATTTGCCTGTACATCATAAACATAATAGGTGCATTCTGAAAATGAAAAACACATGGATGTTCAATATCAAATTTATTATAATTTTCTGATCCTTAACACAGAATATTTAACTCAACCTTAAAAACAGTCTTAAATGTTAAATTCATTAAAAATAGTTTGATAGATTTCAGATTAGAAAGGGTACTTTAAACTCAACTGAACAAAAAATATTTTGAACGCTTAAACTGCTGACAGTCTGATGTTTTGTGCCAGACTGCGTTAAGGGCTCTTTTTCCACCCCTGTCTCGTGCTCCAGTGGTTTCAGTCCACACCTGTAACAGAAGAACACAAATATAGTTATTTGATATGTCCAGCATCACATAGTTTACAGCACAAATGAGTACTCTACATGCTATCAATTTAATGTCAAACAATTAAAAAATGCATCACCTCACAATAACAGAATTATTAGTTGACAAATACAGTACATACTATATACTCTTATGAACAATCTGTTATGTGTAGTCTGCATAATGAAGGCAAAGATGCTGCATCTATGTGCAGATCAATCATTTAACCCCCATGGGGTCCGATTAGGTTTTAAATCCTGGAGAAATTTTGTCATGTCCTGAGATTTGTGCTTTTTAGTAATGCACCCATATTTTAATACATTGTTATAAGGGGTGGGACATTATCACGTCGTGCTGTCAATCACTCTCTGGTAACCAAGGCCGGACTTACCATTGGCCTTGACTGGGCACCAGCCCAGGGGCCCCGCCCTTCAGGGGGCCCGCCTGCTCTCGTTCATTTGATTTGTTTAGTTATATGCCAGTCATTTTATTTTTCAATTAAACTTTGTGCATTGGCCTACCAAGGTTCAATAGCACTGCCTTATGTAAGGAATGATGTCGTTTAATTGGCTAAACGTTCCGTCAGTCATGTTGGCGTTTCCTGGGGCCTGTTTCAATAAGGAGGTTCAACCAACACCGAGTTAAAATGTGAACTCTGAGTTGATTTACTCAGAGAATCGCAACTCTGAGTTTTCGGTTTCAGAACAGGTGATTTCAATTAGTTCAATCCACTCTGAGTAAGTTCACTCTAGGTTACGCGCGTGCACCATTGATTTAAAAAGCCATCATCAATTGAGCGAAGATAGCACGATTCACCATGGCAACAGCACATGAGAGTGAGGCACACTTTCCGCTCGATTTACTGATGTCCTGAAAATTACTTACGTTTAAATTAATAAATTGATACCAATAAACAAATAAATTAATCATTAAATGAATGAAACAACAGAAATAATAAAAAAATCGTATGTTCTCACTCGCCATGAGTGCTCTAGTTACGCAAGTAAGACGTCATGGTGTATAGGACACCTGTAGGGCGTCAGACTCTAGTGCAAAGTTAGACTGATCGCCGGTTCGAATCCTGCTCTGAACAGATTTCACTTGGAATGGCTGCATGTCAAATTTACTTGTTTATTACCTTTATCGCTTCATTTCTGCATGTATGTCTGTATTTATTCATTTCTTTATTCATGCACTTTATTTATGTGTAAGGATGGATGAGATATATTTTGATACATCTAATTCACTGTAAAGAAAAACGGTACAGTTTTAATAAAAATGCACAGGGAAATGACAAAATTCCACTCGGTGCTCTCCTGAAATCAAAGTACATTCCAATGAATTAATGCAGCCTCTTCATGAATCCTCTATAAAAGCATATATGACATACAGTATAAGTCACTGAGATGGTCTCTGTGTAATCAAAATGTGTGCCATGAATGACTGTATTAATGAATGAATGGATGAGTTACACCACTTGCGCTTTAAAAGGGGGAGGAGATCGAAATAAACTCTGGGTTTACCAAAGAAAACCTGCTCCCGACCAGGTTAGGTTCACAGAGTAAGTTACTATGGTTACTGACTCTGAGTATAAGATACCTCTCCTTTAGAAACGGGCTTGAGTTACCCCTCTTTCTCAGGTTTGACATACCTCACATTCTGAAACGGAAAACCCAGAGTTTCCCTCATTTCAGGGTTAATATACTCAGAGTTTTCACTAAACCTCCTTTCTGAAACGGGACCTGGTTGGTTATTTGTGGATTCTATCCATCATGTTTACCTCAGTTGAAACCTGTCTGCTCGTGCTCGTTAAGACGCTTGTTCTAATGGCTGACAAGAGCAATCGCAGTGCGGCGCTTAATGAAAACCAAAAACCGAGAGACAAGAACGCGAAAGAACAGCATTTAGAAAATAATGATTCTTTATACCCATGGCACCACACCTTGATCTTTAGGCAGAGAATCCAGAGCATACCTGTCACCATCTCCCGCCAGGCCGCCACCCTCCGGTTTTATTTCTTCTTTGAAACTCGTGGACCGACGGGAGCCGGAACGCGTTCACTGGGTGGCTCTGTGGCTTGAGCCGCTGCCCATTTGCCCTCACAGGCTGGCGCCCTTTGGTAGACGAAGTAGAGTAGAGAGGATTCACATCCCCGCGAAAAACTTTCTCTGAATACACCGCTATATGATTCCACTCCGCGTTATCCATTTGACGCTCGCTCCTCACAGTCTGTGTCCGCTCACTGAACACGACAGATCGGTTCATCGACAGGTAGATGCAGTAGAGTCTACTAGCTGTTGTTACACTTTCTTTGCTTTTACAAAAAACGTGTTATGAAAAGTGTTCTGCAGACATCTCTGAATAAAAACTGGTAATATAGAGTTTATTTCTAATATTTCCCGTTCTGTGACCATAAGCGGTTCTTGTAAATAATATGCAAACACTGTTAAATCCATCCATGTAAATAAAAAATGAAAACATTCTGCCAACTAATAAACAAAGTTAAAACAACCGAACTACGGGACGCGTGAAGGGACAAACTGCTCGTGCTTTTTCAAACTACGTTTAGATAGTCATTTCATTTCTGACGTTGAGATATCTGGCAAAATGTAAATGCTAAATTAAGATGATACCTTGCAGATATACCATTCATGGATTCATGGCCTGTGAGCTGCATTAAACAGTCTCTTAGATTTACATTTAAGAATTTGACATGAAAATGATGTTATGTTAGTCATAAAGTAATTAAAAGATTTAAAACGATTTATAACAGAGGGGTGCCCTATTTGCCCTGCACAACCTCAGTTAACTAGACTTTACAAAACTATGGACCATCTCATTATTATGAAACTATTTAAGCCATAATAAGACGTTTCATCTCATTATATGAATACAATTTTAATGTGCATTTCAAACTCATAGATCTGTCATATGCTTTACTGATGGAATTGCAATAGAATACTAATATATTTTTAACACTTTACACCGTTGCATTTGTTAACATTAGTTAAGCATTAGATTACATGTCTGCATATTGTTAATCTTTATTTTCAGTATTTACTAATATTTTTAAAAACATTGAACATGCACCATGAACTAACATGAACAATTGTATTTGGCATTAACTAACAATAAACAAGATTAATAAATGCTGACTGTATTGTTCATTGTTGGTTTCATGTTAATGCAGGGATCTCAAGATCCTCCAGAAATACAGGCAAAACACACACATTTGTTCCTTTTTAGTAGTTTTCTTATTATGAATCAATAAATTTAATTTTAATATACATAATGGTAGGGCTGTATGATTATGTCAAAAACTGTAGTCCCCTTGATATTGTAATGTTGATTATTAATGTTGATTGGATTTTACATTTAAGTATGTTTGAAACTTCCTACACGCTATAAATGCACCACTTGTGGCCCCCACTGTCAAAACAAGCATTATAAATGTGTAAACCAATGAACAAGTGTCATTGTTGGTCATTGGAGAAAAAAACATTTACTAATGCTAACAAACATATGATTTTAAATAGTACGGGGGCCCCGAAAACAACTCAAGCCCAGGGGCCCCCATCCTCCTAAGTCCGGCCCTGCTGGTAACGTTACGCTGAGAACCCTCAAAGGCTTTTCATTTATAATTAGCACTACACGAACCAGAAATATCACGCAAACAAAGCAAATACAACAAATCCGTGTTATATGATGTACATTGTCAGTAAAAAACAAGGTTCTTGAAGAACACATTAACGTATTTAAAATGTAATGGGAACTAGCATTCTAGCACTACACAGGCAGCAGACAACGATAGAGCGGGCTGCATAAATCTGGTCTCAGAACAGATTACAATTTATGTCCTAACGTTACATCATTTCTGACATCAGCCTTTTGAGCTTTAGACGTCTGAGGAATTAAAAAGAATGGCATTAAATGGTTAAATATCGTAAATTAGTGTCACTCGTCATAGGCTGTGGTAAAGTCAATTCAATTTTACCTCAGGTGGTAAAATGGCAGGTACACGCAGGCTTACAAAATGCAAAGGAAAATGACGGTCAAAACAGGGTTCCCGGTGCTTGATAACACGGATAACAAAAACACGCTTAAGAAAATATGAATTTTACCTTCTTATTTTTGATTATTTCCAGTCCCGACTCGATAAACTTGCTGCTCGGTGGAGTTGCCAGCGCGCCACTGCTCTGCCAAAGATATCCTTCCACCGATAAAGAAACGCATCTGTAGTTTGATTTATTTATTTTATTTAAATCATAGCTGTCATTTAAACATTAAACATTTTCAACAAAAGAATATTTAATTATGTGATATAAGAAAAATCTACCAAAAATCTATCAAAACTCAGGAGAACTACTTTGTCAAGCGGAACAAAGTGTTCTCGGTCAGGGGTGTGCTTGACTCTATGCATCACCTGCGCAAAGCAATCGGTTTTTGACATCAAGATACCGCGACATCGTTTCTAGGCAAGTGCTTCCTGATCGATCTCGCGGTAGTGTGACGTGTGCCGGTCGGTCTGCGCAGCTAAGTACGAAATCGAAAGTATCTATCACATTGAGCAAGAACGTCGCTTGTGAGACTCATGTAAATTGACCTGGATTTCTGCATTTATCTATCGTGGTTGATTTTCATACAGTTAGGACAGTGAAAGGAAGAAAATACTGATACAGGCCTATTGAATGAATTAACAAAAATATTCCAGAAACTCCATTTGCATTAAATACATAACAAAATCAGCCTAATTATCTGAGATATTTGTATGTTTAAAAGGATTATCAACCAAATATAAGAACTTTAAAAAGTTCAAATGCATAATGTATTTTAAGCAGGAAATCATATGCCCACTTGGAGCCCATGAAGGTCTCATATGGGCAAAGCTATGTGGGACCCATATTGGTATCCCACACGGGGCCCATGTGTTTTGCCCATCTTAAACCTATGCCCACGTGGAGCCCATATCGCCCAGATAAAACCCATATGGGGCCCACATACAAATGTTCAAATGTACGCATTTAAAGGAGTTTAAAGGCATAATATGTATTTTAAGCATAAAATCTGTGTGCCCACATGCAGCCCATAAACGTCCCATAAGGGCAAACCTATATGGGACCCACATTTGTAATCCCACATGGGGCCCATATATTTTGCCCTTTTTATCCCATGCCCATGTGGAGCCCATGTCGCCCAGATATAACCCACATGGGGCCCACATACCAATGTTGGCTGGGTATTTAGCATTGCATTTCTTGCAATCGCAGTTACGCACCTTGTTAATATATTATCTTTGGACTTTCCCATTGAGCGCTAGTGTTTGCAGTGTTAAAATGCGTTCAGATTACAAGCGACAAAGCGACACGATCCCATTCATTTCAATAGAGAGCTGGCGACTTCCGGCGACACGAGCAGTTGCAACCGTTGGCGACTGGATGGGCGTGTCTAGCAACGCGACAAAGTTGAGAAATCTTCAACTTCATGCAAATGAAGAGCGATTTTCAGAAGCGACAGCCAATAGGAAGATGGTAGAGCTAACGTGAACAGTGGATGTCGTCACTCAGGCAACCACTATACACTGTAAACCCGGATAAGTTCTACTAACTCAAAAAATTTGAGGCAACTGATTGCCTCTATTTTTTTAAGTTTGCAAACTTAAATATCATCAGTGAGCATATAGCTAGTTATTTGAGTAACTGTAAATTTTAAATAAACATTAATTTAAATCAAAATATATATTTAGTGTTTGGTTCATCTTAATTTAATGCAACTCAAAGTTTTGAGTACTGACAACTTTACTTAGTCTGCAACATTATTTTAAACAGCTGAAAAAGTGAAGTGGCGTGTGGCCAAGTATGGTATTCCATACTCGGAATTAGTGCTCTGCATTTAACCCATCCAAGTGCACACACACACACCATGAACACACACCCAGAGCAGTGAGCAGCCATTGCTGTGGCGCCCGGGGAGCAGTTCGGGGGATCGGTGCCTTGCTCAAGGGTCTCACCTCAGCCGTGGTATTGAAGGTGGAGGAGAGCGCTAATCCTTGACTCCCCCCACCTACAATCCCTGCTGGTACTGAGGCACGAACCGGCGACGTTTAGGTTACAAGTCCGAGTCTCTAACCATTAGGCCACAACTTGCATATTTTGGACTGATGTCGAATCCACGCCGTGCCCTGCGAGTGCGAACGTCTGGGACTCTGGGTATCTGAGTGAAAGCGTCTGAGTGGTGCACGATCAGCGATTACGTCACATTTAGGTAAAAACCGGCACTAGAGGGCATATGTTTGAAATTAAAATATTAGAGTAGGGTTGCATCTATTTTTTCAAGTCCCCTAAACTCGTAGTTGTAAAAACTCAAAAAAATATTTACTGTTAACTTAAATCTCTGATAGAGATTGAATGAACTCAAAAATATTAGTTAGTTCAACTTTTTGGCACATTTTGAGTACCAGGTACTTTCCATTATAAGTTAGTTATACTGTTTGGGTTTACAGTATAGTGGGAACGCCTACTGACGACTTGCAGCGACAAAGTCGTTTATAATCTGAATGCAGCATTACGCGCACCCCACGTTTACTTCTATTACAGCAATTGCGAGTTTTGCATTACGTTATTTTAAATACTATGATGTGCAAAACCTCTTCAAGAAGCTTATTTTACTGGCATGTTGATGAACAGTAAACCAAAAGCTGCTGTGAGCCAGAAATTTGTACAAATTGATTTTTGCATCAAGATAATAAATTAAGTTAAATAAAGAGAATTTCAGTAAAATAGTTTTTTTTTCTTGTAAACGTTTTACTGTTCCTGTCACATAAGCATAGAACAATGAAAAAACACTTTAATGTGCCAAGCCATCAGAACCGAACACCATGGGTGAAAAACCGAGGTTAGTATTTAACCGTGGGTGAGCTGTATTGTTGCATCCCTAGTTTACATGCATAGTAATAAACCGGCTACGCATAAAACGGCGTTTACATGGAAGTTTGAGACTTGCCGGGTTTCTCGCGTGCAGTGACGTCACTATCAAAAGTCTGTTTAGTAATTAAAAATGCAGCGGGAAAACGGTCAGAAGCTGTATTTTTATATCTCTTCTCATGTCCGCAGTACCATGCATATGCAACAATAGTTCTTCATTTTGACGTTTCCGCATCAACTGCATGATTCGAGAGCGGACTTTTATGCGTTATTTACTTCCATTTGGGACTTCTACTATTGCGCTGTCTGAAATGCGCACATAAACAAAACTGAGAGAAAACCGGTAAAGGCGTTTACATGCAGCGCGAAATCGGAGTAATGGGCAAAAAACTACCTCTGCCGAGCGGGTTTTGCTTGCGCCGTTTATGAGCTTTCCCCGATAAAAGAAAACCGTTTTATGGGTGTGGGAATATTTTTCAGATAAAAGTATGATTTAAATATCAATATAATCAATAAGTGTTTTCTTTCATTTGTTTCATTGGGCTGTGTGGTTTTGTCGTGTGCTTTCTGTTTCGCTCAGTGGGGGGTTGCTGTGGCAGGCAGGGAGAACAGAGAAAGTTGGGGGATGGAGTCGTAAATTATCTAGATAAACACACACACATATAAAGAGTCACAAAGAAAAATAAATGTTATGAATCAATCCACTGTATATGTTCTAAGTATAATCATGAGTTGTGATGTGTTTTAATGAATCATAGGATTAAGAAACAACGCTATATAATTAAAAACATTAGATGATTAAGTGTTTTCTTTTTACTAAAAGAATGTTAAGAATGTTGGTGTGTTGTCCGGCCACAATAAACTGTTTTTAGGAGACCACTCCTTGGGGGAGGGTGCCCCTGGAGAACATTCCTCAATACTAGAGACCGACCACAGGATGTATGTTTTGAGAAGGTTTTATTTTTCAGGAACTACGCAGATAAACGTGGCGTATGGTGATTGGTGGAAAGGGAGCAAAAAGCAGAGGAGGAGTCAGAAGATAGAGCGACGTCACATACTTTATAAATATGGGTGTATTTGAATATTTGGTTGTTGGCTTGTGGTGGAGAGAGTGGTGATTTACTGGCAACCCAAAGCTTTGTTACTCCTTTTTACATCTGATAATAAAACTTCTGCTTAATTTTGGAGAAACGTCTCGTGCAAATTTTTGAACATGCAGGACTGCCTTTAAAGTCCAACAAATGGTGACCCCGAGACGTGATTTGACGAGACGTGATTTGATGAGAGACGAAGGCATTTTCTGCCAATTTCGTTCGGAACGAATTCAGATTCAACACACAGGTCGACCTAAAAATAAAAGGTAAGCAGAAGCCTGTTTATTCAAAATTCTGCTATTGAATATACCTAAATTGCTGTGTTGAATTTGATGAACATTCCGAGTAAGTACAAGTAAATTATAAAAAAGAAGTTTTGAGAAATCAGATTTAAAAAGACATTACTGTAAGACGTTGCGTCACATAAGGAAATTGTGAGACGTTTCTTCCGGGTTTGAGGCCCTCGATTTTTAATAAATCGTAAATTCTCCGGGTTTGAGGCCCTCGATTTTTAATAAATCGTAAATTCTGCCGGGTTTGAGGCCCTCGATTTTTAATAAATCGTAAATCCTCCGGGTTTGAGGCCCTCGATTTTTAATAAATCGTAAATTCTGCCGGGTTTGAGGCCCTCGATTTTTAATAAATCGTAAATTCTTCCGGGTTTGAGGCCCTCGATTTTTAATAAATCGTAAATTCTGCCGGGTTTGAGGCCCTCGATTTAAATGAATCGTAAATTCTGTCGGGTTTGAGGCCCTCGATTGAAAGATATCGTAAATTCTGTCGGGTTAGAGTCCCACGAGTCGGCGAACTCGTAAAGGAATATTCCAAAATTGTTTGTTGTGTGTTAAATGTCAAGAGTTGAATGTGAAGACTGATAAAGGCGATTGAAGAAAAGACGTTGCGTCACAGAGACTCGTTGAGAAACTGAGACGTTGCGTCGGTAATTAAGTGAATTAATTCGGAAAACTGGTCACAAAGACCACCTTATACTATAAATTGGAATACATAAGGCTGTAAAAGATTGTGAACAGTACAATTGTGTGTAAAATGGCTGAATTTCAGAAAGAATGTGATAAATACGGATGTCCGCCAGTAATGGTGCAGTGGCAAAATGTTACAAATATGCTTTTAGCACAGACTGAGCCAGAAGACGGAAAGAAAAGACAGAAAGAGATTGATAAATGTTGGATAGCGTTGTGTGATGATCAAGGGTGGGGCAGAGAGGAAAAAATTGTGACTCCTCTTGCGCCAAAAGTTAGAGAGATGGAAAAGAAAGCCCATAATAAGTTACGTAGACATGTTGAAGAGAAAGACAAAGTTAAGTGGTATAATGCAGGAAAACACAGAAGTGAAGAAGAAAGTTTAAAAAAGAACTTGAGGGTATGGACTAGAGTGGCATTAACAGCTACGGCACTCAGCACACAGAAACAGGACGTGAACATCTCAGCAGCTAGAGAGAGAAATGAAGACAAAACAGGAAGCATTCAGACTAACCCAACAGCTCCTCCCCTTCAGAAACACATACCTTCAATATATCCTTCATTAAGCCATCCTCCGTCATATGAGCCGTCTCACCAGCAGATGGTGGTAGAGATAAACAGTGGAGAAGTAGATGTAGACTTAACAGGAGTTACAAACCAGATACAGGCTTTGGAACAGAGATTTGACCACCTGGTTAAGGCAGTAAAGAAGGATGTGGATGACACATTACATAAAGCCAAAGCAGTCATAAAAGAAGTGGAGAATACTCAGAATAGTGAGGGAGCGGACTCAACTGATGAGGGAGGGGAAGATGATGATGACAGAGAGGAAGAGGATAAGAGTAAGGAACCATTACGCACACCAAAACCAAAACATACATCAACACCCCGTTGTCTTAACAAACAGGAAGAATCACTTAAGGTGCAAATTACAGGAGATATGATTGTAGATGGACCTATAGCAACTAGATTGAGAAGCAAGCAGGGTCCATGGGAAAAAGAGCTTGTTTTATATGGTCCAGGTAATCAAATAATGGCACCTCAGATACAGGCACCATTGATGCAGAGACCAGGTGGGAATTTGCAGTACCAACCATGGTCACATAGTGATATGACAGCAATAGTGAGTAAACTACCACCTATTACCTCTGGGGGCAGCAGATGGCTAAGTAAATTAACCACCCTATGTCATGGAACTTGTTTGGCTTTGGGTGACTTGAGATGCCTGTTAGGACAAATACTGACAGCCTCACAAATGCAGGGTTTAGAAGTGGAAGCTGGCATTGTACGAGAACCAAATGAGACTCTATTCGTCAGGGTAAGCACTGATGTTGGCGGAGCATTAAGACGCTTATATCCTGTACCACCAACTGTGTACCAAAACATTAAATTCCGTATCAAACCAGGTGAGACTGGAGCAGCCTATTATTTTCGTTGTGCTGCTGAATGGGAACAAATGGTTGAAGAAAATAGTCTAATTAATCCGGTAACAAGAGACATATTCAGAACAGCAGTCATGACAGGAGCTCCAAATGGAGTTAAACAATCCATGGAGAATAACCCAGACATTCCAGTTGCAACTAATGAAGTATGGGAAAGACATTTAGTGCACCACACTGATAGGGCTGTAGAGAGGGTCAGCAAAGAAGAAGAAGAATTAGAGAAAGTCAAAACACAACTGTTGAAATTACAATTAGAGAAGGCTAAGAGTGAGGGAACAACAAAAAANAGAGAAAACACTCGAACACTTCTGGAACCGCCGAGACGCCCAGGGGAAGTCGCTGCAGGAAGGGACAGTCCGCTGCACCACGTCGTAGAGCCGTCTGTTGATCATGAGCGAAGGCTCCGAAGAACAAAAGGTGAATGAATCAGGCACGCCGTCTCCCTTTTATACCCGGCTATCCGGGGGTGGAGTCCGGCATGCAAATTTCATTCGACAATTTTCATTGGCCTTTTCTAAGAAGTCGGAAGCGATTGGTTCTCAGGGACGAACCCCATCTGTCCGTTCGACACAACGTCGAGAGACCGACAGAAAGGGAACTAGCATACTAACTAAAGAAAAATCGATCTGTTGCATTTATTATTTTAATATACAGTTACCTTAATGTAAGTAATCTTGTGTAAATGCAGTATAAAAAATGAGGTTTGTTTTAATATTGCATATGCATGTTTGTTCAGTCAGTTGACTTACTGAAGTTTATTCTATTTGTCTTATACAGCAGCAGACTGAGGAGGATGTTCAGCAGCATGAAAGACCCCAGTGAGCACACAACCGTTTCAGCAATAATTAACTTGTATACTTCATGTATACAAAATGGCATTGATTTCTATACATTATATATTAACAATGAGCTTTATTAATAAAATTGTGTTTCAATTAGCATGTACTGGTGTTTTGCTTTGGTACCGAGAACCGTGGAATTTTACTGGTATTGGTACCGACTACTGAAATGTTGGTACCTTGACAACACTACTAAGAAGTAAGCTGTCGTATTTACAACGGTTGCTATAAGAATTCATCACGATCGACTAAACGCTTAATTCTTAAAAGTATGCAAGGTTCATGGCATAAACTTATAATCATTGTCGTTTCTGTTAAGTTTTGACACGTTCGTGAATGTACATCGGTTTGTTACTGCGGGGACATTTCCACACCTCTAAACATGACGTGGCACAAAACGAAACGTGATTGGTTGCTTTACTTGTCAGTCATATGGCCTCTTGGGCAGGCCTTGGCCAAAGAATGCAGTGATGAGTGGCTACGCGAGACTAGCAGGACAGTAGCTCTCAGGAGCAGGGTTGGAGATCCCTGGAATAGAGGGTATGTATTGACATCACTTTCCCACGTAAACACCACATGAACACGCCGGAGCACGCTTCCTTGAGTGTTAAAACACTCAGCAAAATGACTGCTTTCAATAAGAGAAACAAAGAAACTGGGACTAAAACACGCAATTATTTGCTGAAATTAAAAGCAGTTGGACTCAACAGTGATCTGTACGATTTATGGCCGCTCCAGATTACATGATTTTTTTCATCTGTTATGATGTCACTGTGTCAGATTTTGCGATTTTGACTTTGCAAATCTTGACATGTCGTTCACAAGAAACAATGGCAGACTATGCATGTCCTCCTGACGAGAACGGGTTTTCGTCTTTTACGACGTGGGTGACGTTGACTGCGTATGTGATGTCATTGAGTAGGTAAAAACTGTAGGTTGTTTATATCCACTTCTGTCTCGAAGTAAATTCTCTGTCTTCACTTCCGCTGGGTTTGGGTCGGAGTAGTTTGCCATATTGTGTTCGCAGAGAAGCAGCTTTTGTTTGGACCTCACCCACTGTAGTTAAGGAAAATTAATTATAATTTATCACACCAAAGCGTTATATGACTGTTATATTAAACTGCTAATGCTGATGCTAATTCCAGTACATCATACAGACAGGAGTACTGTTGCCATAACTCGACAAACTTTTCCTCCATTGCATTGTCCTACCTAGCAGCACCAACACCACTGTCTCTCCTGCACTTCGCCATGTTTGAATATTGTGTACGGAAGAGCTTCAGTGAGAGGGCTTCTGTGCTGTGTTTCTATTGGTCAATGTCACTACAGCGTCACAGCTGTCGTGAGCAACCAGGGAAAAAATTAAACATGCTAGTCTCTCTGTCATGATGTCGTGCGACCTCGCAAGAGCAGTTTTGGTTGTCGTATACTATGGCGAACTATACGAGACAACACAATTGAATCTTGCGTCTCGACGCCCCATGTCGTTTACGAATTACTACGATGTCCTACGACATGCAAATTGGGCCAAAATCGGGCTAAAATCCTGTAATCTGGAGAGGCCATTAGGAACCAGGTGTCCTTGTACACTGAAACATTGCACGGAATTGCGTTTCCTGATATTTATTTTGTACCTGATTTCCACGCCAGGGGAAATACACAAAGCAAAAGAAAAAAATTTAAACATTTTCTACTCGAGCAAAACACGTTTAGTGGTTTAATAATAAACCAAATTTACATTGCTCTTCTAAATGTTTACGGTGCTGACAATACATTAATCTTTACGTTGTATGAAATACATCTTAGAATGTTAATAGAAAAACACTTAAATTTACGCAACATATAAAGGTATAGAAAGTAGGTGGGAAACACTACTATGGTATGGATCAACAAAAACAACTTACCTGAGCCGAGTCTGATATTAAATGGTTACCAAACATCCATGTTTCAGTATTCCATTCAGCAAATTGCAGCGATTCATTCGCTTTTTTCTATCCTTCGGCAGTCTTTTAAAAGAAATCTCTTAGATTTCGTGCTCAATGTTTGTACAATAAATCGCAACTTTATCCCGTTCTAAATAGAGTACAGATAACGGTCACACTGCTGCATTCAGTCTTTCTACCACTCATGGGCGCGACTCGCTTGACCTCATGTGACGTGTGTGGTGACGACACGTGCATAGCCTTTTTCACACTTCCGGGTTTTTGACTTCCGGATCGTTCACTGAACTGGGCTTGTTTATTGTTTTATACTGTTGTATGAGGTCTACTTATGACGTTTGCGTGGTTTTTACATTCAAAAACATCTAAATCAATAAGTAATAGGCTATTTTCTACCCAGGTTTTGAGGCCGGCTCGACAAACGCTCGGTTTTAATGGGCGTGCTGCATTGAAGACTTGGAAGTAAATGCCGACTGCTATGATTGGATGGCAGTTTGCATGGTAAACTTAGTTGGAGCCTTCTGTGAATTTGGTTAGAGACGTAACGTTAAGTTACACATTCGCCCTATTCGCACGGGATTAGTATTATCTGGGGACCTCGTGTGAATTATAAATTACCTCCCCACATCTGTATTTCATGTGGCGCATTCGCATTGGGGTAAATGAAGCCGGTGATTTTACTCAAATTTACTGACTTATTTCCCAGATGTGATGGCAAGGCTTTGCGTATAGTTTGTATAGCCTATAGTTCAGGGGTCGGCAATAGGCGGCCCACGGGCAAAACTGGCCCGCCAGCAATAATATCTGGCCTGCACCAGCAGCATTATTTTGATTATTTTGTGCGCAGCTGGCTCTGAAATCACGTCTGATCTAATCTGTCACAATCACGTCTTTAGTGAATTTGTCTTCAAAATAAAAGTATAAAAGTTTTTGCAGCAATGTTTTATTTTGAAATTAATTGAGAGCTTTTAATTTGAAAAGTTCTGAAAGATATTCTAAGGAGTCTGTCGATCGCTAGACACACTTCTAAAATAGCCGTCATGAAATATGGGGTATGAAAAAACTAACAGTGAAGCATTGAAACATTTGCTTATAACGCAGGGTCTCAGCACCAGAGCATGTGAGCGAAGCGGAGCGTTAATATTTCTCGCGGAGCGGAGAGCGCCTTTCTTAGTCGCTCGCTCAGCCCTCTTGGTGATTTAATTTTTTGCTGCTGGATTATTGTCCCATGTACACCTCATGAGCCTGAAGCCTGAATAATAGCACAACGGCATGTGAGAAATATTAACTACAAACGCCTTGTCCATTTGCGGAGGTGTGCGGGTGACAAGAGGTTTGATACAGGCTCATTTCAGTTAAAAAAAACAGTATAACATTTATATTTATTTCTCTTACGAAGACATTGTGTAACTTACCAAATGTAACTGTTGCTTTTCTGAAATAAAACCTGAATAAACCTCGATGTCATATGCGGCCGAGGCCGACAAATGTGACCTATGGAGGACGCATGCAGCCTTCGAAGACGCAGCTATTTTGTCCAAGTTTCTAAAAGTAAATTCTAAAATGCTGTAACGACTGAGGTTTGATGTTTTAAGATCGCATTTCCCCTTGTTTTGGTCTATTTTCTTTAGAGCCTGTTTCTTTTATTAACCCCAGTAATAATAAAGGTGTTCATAGTGCATTTCATCTTTTGTGCGTTTATTTTGAATGTTGCACAATGGCAGCTATATGTATATGTTCACGTAAATAAAGTAACGAAGATCTAATTTACTGTATCAGTTATTATAGTTATTTTAGGCACTCTTTAAATAAAAATGACTACAAATATTGGCTGTAATGTCACAGAATGTCGGACTGAAACATAACTGCTCTTTTTCAGCCTACTACTTAAACTGAGACATTTATTCAAGAAGTTTATTATAAACTGAAAACAATAAGGATTACTAGACACATTTTATGTCAGAGCAGGATCTGAGCGGGATTTGGTTTAACAGTGAGCGTGAGCGTAATGTGAGCGGAGCGTTTGCTCGGTAACCAAGACGTTCCCGTACTTGAGCCCAATCTTATTGTAACGCTTAAATTCAGCAACAATTCAGCAGGTCTGCGCTGGTAAAGAGAAGGCGTGTGTCCATCTGTGATATGTACATGGAGTGTACATGCTTGTGGAGCTGCTGGTCGATACGTGGGAACTTCTTGTTCCAGTCATACCGCAGTTGATGGCCGTGTGCGTGTCTCGGCCTGTTCTGGGTGGTCAGCCATCTGTTGAGATGCTGTCTGGGTGCCATGGCCATCTGGTGTTAGGATGATCATCTCTGTGAGCAGGTTGCAGAGATCTGGATGTTTTTCTCAGTAGGAGGGCATTCTGGAGGGCTGTTCATTTCTCATGCCACTCGTTGTCAAAAAGAGTTTGATTTGGATTTTTACATCCTCCTGGTGAGGTTTATTGTGGAATCGGCTCCTTTAATGTCTTCAGGATCTCTGAGACGTAGTTGCACTGTTTTGCTCTCTGGACAGGTGTCGTCCATGGTGTTGAGATGAATACCTCCATGACTGTTGGGCTGGAACCGGTCAGTGGCTCCTAGGTTGCCAGCTGGGTTTTCACGGGGCGCCGTCTTTCGGGTCGACCGACGAAAGTGGTCAGCTCCATGTTTTCTCAGGGCATCCTGTCTGGTGCTTGGCTGTTCCCGGCAGGCTGTAACATCTGCTGAGTCTCTGCTGAAGATCTGCTGCTGTGGTGCGCCCTCCAGAGTCAGTTCTTTGTGATGTGCAGAGATAGGCAGGATTTACACAGTCTTTATGGAGGCTGCGCTATGTTCTCTGTAGGCCTTATGGGCTGAGTTCTGCTGATATCAGGTGATCGTGGCGGAAGAAGGCTGTAGCGCTTAGGTGATGACTCACAGTGTGATGCGGATTTCTGAGGAAGGAGAGTTCTTTGAAGTCTTCTTCCCTTTTGGCCTGTTCTGTCGTCTGATGTAGGCTCAGATGCTGGCTTTAGCAGAGGTGTTGTAGCTGCTGTAATCCGCTTTGACAGTTTCTGACTGCTGGCACAGGTTCTTCCTGGATGGTTCCTGCCCCACCCCTCTGTGTTTGCTGGCTAGTGAGGTGTGAACAGTGGGCTTTCGCCCCGCCCCCCCCCTTCGCAGCTTTGGGCTTTTAGCTGGGGGCTGGCCTGTTGTCAGGAGAGATTCTGTTGCTTCTCCTGTCTGTTCACCTTGTAGTCTGCAAGCCTTTCAGTTTATCAGTATGATGCATGATGTTCAGTTCATTTTGGTTCCATTGCTGAGTCATGGCTTGGACTTCAGCAGGAGCTGCTTGAAGATGGCCTTAATAGGCCTTGGCCGTGGAATTGTGTTGCTGTCTGCCTGGGCCATTATGAAGACAGCTTCTGCATGTTGGAGTTTTCCTGCCAGCTCCTCTCTGGCGTCTGCTCCAATTCCTCTCTGCGCGCAGTCTGTGTATTGCAAAGGACTCTTGTAGCTTTTCATCTCCTCCTGTAGCTCCTGGACATCTTCATCCACTGTCATTTGCAGGTCCAGCTGGTCTAGGCGGTTCTGCACATGCTCCTGGCTCCTCCAGGCTTCCTTTGCTTTGGTATATTTAAGTATTATCAAATACAATTCTAACTGCAAGAGAGAAAATGTAAGAAACCCTAAGGAGAAAGAGCAATTCATATGGTGAAATGATAAAATCAAATCATCAAAACAATAATGAAATAATATTAATTATCATTATAGTTTGTATATAATAATAATAAATATGCTCAAATAAAGTAAACGGTGAAATAGCAGAATAATGAAATCATAAAATGAAATTAAATCAGACTCAAACAAAAGAAGAGACTGGCTGAGACTTCACACAAGATAGCGTTTTTGCCCAATTAAAGGGGAAAGTCAGGCAGAGATGAGACAGGAGTGTTGGTCTAAAAAAGAGATGCGCTCAGGTGCATTGTTGGCGCATTGCTATTTTGAGGAACTGAAAATAAACTGCACCATAGACCAACTCAAACCTGGTCTAAAGTCTAAAGTCAATGTTGCAATATTTTTTTAGTTTAAAAAAAGAGCGCATTAGTAGAAAATGCGCCTCTGGGCGGGTCCACATACAACGCGCTTTCACTTTACTTATTACACAGAGGGAAGCGCAGCAGCACACAAACATGCCAAATATAAAAAATAAATGGATTACAATTTAAAAGATTATTATTGTGCACATAAAGATTTAACTTCACGCATGAGCAGATGCGTTTCCTCTCTAGAGAAGCGTCCAGTCTTTGCTCTTGCAAATTCCGCCGTGTAAGTAGCGAATCCGCCATGGCGCGAGCACAACTGGCTCTTAAAGGGAATGAGAGATGAGACTCTGACTGGTTTACTGCACGTTACGCCCAAAAAATACCCATTACTCATTAAGAGAATCGGGACAACCCGTTTAGAGCATGTGCCCGGGTGCGCTGACCGTTTTCCCATCGTTAAATTAGCAAAAGTGAATTCGGACACGCCCTGAGTGCACCTGCACTTTAAACCATGCGCTTAGATCGTGAAAATAGGGCCCTTTAAGACAAACTGACCTCTAGTGTTAGTAGAAGGTAATATGTCTTCTGCCAGACTTCCGGTTCCACATTCTATGTGGAAATTAAAATAACTAAAAAAACACGAGCAGGCAATTTGATTAAACAAAACATTTTAAGGATTTTTGTTTCAGTGGCTGTGTGCATTTGCTATGTTCACTCAATATATTAACTATTTGCACTTGTGTGCAAAAGTGTAATTTTTTTTACCTACATTTAAAAATCTGTCATGTAAATCACAATCTATCCACTAAATTAATCTATTGAAATACAGTCTACTTGAATGATTACAGTAGTTATAGTAACATTGTTAAAGATTTCCAGTTTTCAGCATGCTTTGTACCAGTGGTCACAACCCTGCTCCTGGAGATCGACCGTCCTGAAGATTTCAGCTCTAACCCCAATCAAACACACCTAAACTATCTAATCAAGGGCCGTTTCTCAATATGCATCCTTGTCTGTACTTGTGGACTTGTGAAACGTCATCAGAAGCAGCCCAAGTACTGTTCCAAATCAAAGTTCACATCTAGCCAAGTACAGTTCAAATCCCCGGATGTGTTCTTGCTCCGCCCCTTTTATCGAGGTTGCATAGGTAGGTGACTTGTGCGGACTTGATACAGGCCATAACCCAGAATTCAGTTCGCTCCAACTGACTTTCCGTAATGGCGGAAGAGAGAAAGCACAACTGTAAGTAATACATTTGGAAATACTATTGTTATTATGTCATTAAATGTAGTTTTTGAGGCCAGAATATAGTTATTTAGACTTCAAATCTGGCGTTGAATTAGCCACTATTTGAAAATTTCTTCAGACGATTTCGGAGGTGGGAGATCCCGGGTAGTCAGCGCTTATGTACCTGCCGAGACCAACCCTACCTCGGCAAGTGCTCCTGAAATATACTGCTGCCAATAGCGTTGCTGTAGTGGTTCCATTTTGATTTGATTAATTGATTCTTTTACTTATTTCACTTTCCTTTTTTTCTGTGTCTAATTTTTCCTCGTAACGTCCAACACTTCCCCACTACCATCTTTCCCGCTTTTTTTATTTGAATAGAAAACGAGAAGAGTCCGTTGTTTGATGTTCAATTTTATTTCAAACGAAATTAATATAATCAGAGTAGGCAAATATTGCCTGAACCAGTGTTAATTTTGACAGCCATTTTTGATTTAGTCTTAGTCTTGAGACGAAAACGCTTAATAGTCTTAGTCACATTTTTGTCCTTCATAGTTTTAGTCTAGTTTTAGTCGACGAAAGTCATTACATTTTTGTTATGTTTTAGTCATTACTTTTAGTCAGAATGCAGTTACCAACGTTCATTTTGATTGATAGCTATTTTATGTAGTCTTTGGACAATAATAATCATTACATTTTTTGAGAGCTACATTATATGTAGCTTGCTGTGCTGTCCTCACTAATTTACAAGGCACAATCATACATTAAGGATAGATAAAAGTGGTATTAATGTGATAAACCATTAGGAACACATTTTAAACAAACATAAAAATACATGCTTAAAACGTGTATGGTATATTTATTGAATTACTTTGTCCATAAATAAGAGTGATTGCAATTAATCCTTATTGTGTGTAAATACAATTTTAGTTAGTCAATCCTTTATATACTCTACATTGATCAAAAATGTGCTATTGTAAACTTGTTTGATTGTCAGAGGGTAAAAACAAATAAAATAATGCATAAATGCCTACAAAATAAACATGGCCTAACATCAGGCAACCAACAAACATAGTATGATATCAATTGGCAATTTGGCAGGCTATTGACTGCGATTCATTTTTAGAAAAGCGCTTCTTTCCAAGATCAACCTGGCTCGATTCCTGCGTCCACGACTCAGGTCACCTGTGATACTGAAAACTCTCTCAGCAAATGCCTGAGATGCAGGCATAGTGAGAAGGTCTTGGGCTAGGGGTTTTAGAAGCTGATAGGTAGAGCCATGTGTAGCCCAAAAGCCAAAGGCAGTCTCTTCATGTATGGACTGTGACAGCTTCTCTTTGAATCTTCGAATTTCCTGCCTGACACAGAGCTTTGTGTTGCTAGGTCCAGATGTCCGATTTGAACTTGCTTTTGTTAGAAATCTAAATCTGGGTCACTTTGCATGTGGCTCCTGCTCCTCACATTCCTCGTCACCTCCCTGATGTTCAACAGCATCCTCTTGCATTCTTACAGAGGACACCATTTGAGCAATGTATTGTTCTGCTCTACTCAGTAGATCCTGTATGTGTTCGTCATCAATTCCAATGAATGCATCAGCTGAGACTGTCGGATCAAGGAAGCATGCAGCAGTAGCAAGGGGTGAGAATTTTGAATCACTGGGATTAAGGAAGCAGCTAAAGCGTTGGTCTAGGTTTGCCTTCATCTTCTTTGCCAGAGAAGATATGTCCTTGTGGCTTGAACCTTGGGCCTGGGGAAACTCAGATAAGTGAGCACTCAGGTCCAGGAGGGCAGGCACCACCAGAGATAAGGACATTGTGTCACTCTGGAGCATCTGGGTGTGCTCAGCGAAGGGAAGAAGCAGATCTCTGAGTGCAGTGAGCCTTTGCCACTCACTTGGAAGCAGAGAATCCCAGCCCATCGTATCAGCTACTTGAGTAAGTGAGTCCTTCAGATCAATAAGACGTGTTATCATCAGGTAGGTGCTGGACCATCTAGTGGGGCAGTCTTTGATCAAAGTGAGACCAGAAAGATGCAGTAATTGCTCTGTTGCCACCGATGACTTGCGGAAGAGCATAACAAGTAGTCGAACTCTGTCTATGAGGCGTTTAACACTTGCTTCTTTGTGGACTATGTTAACCACAAGTTGCAAAGTATGTACAACACAGGGCATCCTCTCTATTGCTCCAAACCTGGGTATGAGAAACACAGAGAAGAGGACAAAGAATTTATTAATCCTAATTCAATTGCCATGAGCAATATAATGCAACAATAATTAATATATGCATAGTTCACTGATAGACACAATGTAGGCGGGTAGTCAAAATGTTATCATCAGCATCTATACACTAAAAGATCTTACCTTTGATCTTCGACTTCAACATCATCAGAGTCTTCTTCACTGTCTTCTCATGGACCTGAGTGTAGAGAAGAAGATTGGATGTGATTACTCCTTAAAAAACCCATCCTAAAAGCTACCATACATTTTTTTTATTAAATGTACATTACATTTTTGCAGACGGTTTTAAAGCGACTTACATTGCTTTATACTATACATTTGTTTCTAAGTATGTGCAATCCCTGGGTTCGAACCCATGACCTTGGCGAGCTAGCGCCATGCTCTAACCACTGAGCCACAGAAAGCTAGGCTAATACTGTATTAGGCCTAATTATATATACATCAGATATTAATCACTAGTACATTTAATAGTTTTTTTTCTTTTCTTTTTTTATTTAAATTATGACAATCCATCTCATCTAAACATGCTTACATGGAGAGTAACTTAAGTTTAGCTATACCTACTTGCCAGGCCCATTACAACTAACGTTAAGTACAACAAATACCAACTTTGATGTTTCTCAACAGGTTTAAGTCGAACTGTTGTTTATATAAAGCAGTTTATAATTTCAAAACTATGAACTTGAAGTAACATTAACGTTTCTATATATTGCAATAATTATCAGAATGCTAAAACATTTAGCAGGAAAATAACACTTCTTGGTTAAGCCAACATGGCTTGCTAGCAAATTTACCAATGTTAATACATCCAGTAAAACTGATCTAACATTAGGAAAAGTAGTTAAGACAATTAGCTTACTTACCATGACGGAAGCTGCATAGACAGCAGGGTGATGTGCCTTTAGATGTCTCTTAAGATTTGTGGTATTCTTTCCGCCTAATTTATAGCCACAGTGCCTCTCTCCATGTTCTGTGACAGTGCACATTGTTTTTCTTTCAGATAAATTATAACAGAAATGCTTCCATATATCAGTTCTTCGTATCCTTCCCAACCCCTCAGGTGCCGAAGCCATGTTGTGTGTGTTCGCGGCTTCGCGCTAGTTTTTGCAGTTAGCCCGGCAACTGCCTGCGGGTGCTGGGATTAGACACGCCCCCTATCAGTGACGCACATTTTGAAAGTCAGCCTTGAAGAAACCATGTATTATTCTGAATGTCCGATAGTCCTCAAATAACATTTTAGTCCCGTCTCGTCTTGTTAACGAAGACACAACATAATTTCGTCATAGTTTTATCATCAGACATTAGTTTTAACTTGTCAACGTCTCGTCTTAGTCACAGAAAAAAATGGTCGTTAACGAATATTTTTCGTCACGTCTTCGTTAACGAAATTAACACTGGCCTGAACCACATATTAAACATAGAAAAATGGAAAAACCAAGCAGCAAGAAACGAAAATTTACGGAATGTGAATTGGAGGTGCTACTGTCAGAGGTAGAAGCTAGAAAAAATATTTTATTTGGAACTTTGTCCTCCGGAATTAAAAACAAAAGGAAAAAAATGAGTGGGAGAGTTTGGCTGACGCCGTCAACGCGGTGGGATCGGAAAAATCACACTTTAAATGAAATTAAAAAGAAATGGTCGGATATAAAAGTGGAAGTTAAGCGGAGAACTGATGCGCACTGACATTTCAGCTGCCCAATCGCCCCTCTACAACTGATCAGTTTGTGGGTTGGTGAGGGGTTAACAACCATGTCTTTAGTGGATAACCGCGGTCTCCTGATGGGAAGTTGAATGATTTTAATATTTCTTTTATATAGAAACATAACTTTAAATGCATCACTCACCAAGAAGCCACCCATCGCGCACCCTGCCAGCTTGGAGCCTCATCCCAACCATGCTGTTTGTAAGTATGAATGAATCATTGGTTGACCCAGGCCACCTTGCCACAATATCTGTTATCTGCACAGTTATTGAATGGAAATGTTTCCGATTCACATATGCAAATTTTTCCTCAGATGGCGCCTTTATAGCAATGTGCGTGCAGTCGATCGCTCCGATTACATTAGGAAAACCGGCTATCGCTGCAAATTGCGCTTTAATGTTTGGCTGGTCAACTGCATCGTATGGGAACCTTATATATCTGGTAGACATGCGGATGATACCGTCCCATACAGCTGGCATTGCGTGGCTCAAAGACGACTGGCTTATTCCTGAGCGGTCTGCCAGTTCCCTTTGGAAAGAGCCAGTTGCCAGGAAACCAAGTGTTGTGAGCACCTGTAAGGGAACGGGTAATGCGTGGCTCCTCGCTGTCTCTCTCTCCAAATTCGGACCCAACTCAGCACAAAGTTCCAAGAGGATAGCCCTTGGAACTCTGAAACTGCTGATAAGCCAGTCATCATCGTGGGCCAGAAAATCATTATTGTCATAAAACTCGTTCTCTTCGGATTCTGCCATTGGCAATGTCCTCTAATAAGGCTAACGCTGCCATTGTCATAGACTAAGGGTTGTATTAATTTGCTCATGCTTTTATATGTTCTTTCTTAATTGCATAATTGATAACATATTCCAATAAGGCTCATGTGACAATAGTGTGTCAATTATTTTATCAATTACAAATTAATCGTAATGTTTCTCACAGCTGGTGGTGCGATAGACTTGTCTAATCATTTGATAGTCTATATGTTTGCAACTTCACTTCATTGCCTCTAAGAGTCGCCAAAGGACAAAAACCACAAGAAATGTACGTACGCCAGACATGAAGTTGGCATGGAGGAACGCACATTCTCACGTTAATTTCACTGTTAGTACATCTGACCGTGAGCGTGAAAGCTGGCGTACGCAACATTTTTGTGCGTACGCAGCGTTGATACATGAGGCCCCTGGTCTCCCAAATCCTCTCCACTCACACAGAAGCATCAACCTGACAGGAACCTGTCCACACACTGGGTGACTCGGCCATTGCAGTGGTTTTGTTGATCTGGAGGTGATGAAAAAATGTGGGCAGACTGGCCAAATCTGTGTGATGAGTCCTGCAGTACTGCAATGCGTCCTCCCAGCTCCTTTTCTCTCTAATCACTATCAGCTCAGGCTCCTACTTGTAGCAGAAGAAAGGGTAGGTATGATCACAGTAAGTGTTATATAACCTGCCATTTTCAACCACAGCACAGTAGCCAAAATTGAATATATTGTAGTGCCCCCAATTGTAAAAATATTGATTGCTTCCATCACTCCATGCCCAATACCAAAAAAACAAATGCAGACCAACCCAGCTCCATGGATATGAATTCCTTGCATTGCTTATTCCTGTAAATTCCTCTGGACTGTCAACACTGGACAGATCATCATAGCGCTCTCTGCAATAACTCTGAGCATCACTCCATGTCTTGGCCTCATTTATAAAAATGTGTTTTCTTGTCAGAGCTATTGTCAGCTCACAAAGAGCTGACAGGAGAACACACACAACAATCTTCATCTCTTCTGTGAAGGGTAAGTCAGTCAACATTGTCTTAAAACACTCTCAACATGTTTATGGAAATTTCTGATGTGTTAGTCCGTAATGTATGCAAGGTTAACTTTAGACAAAAACAACGCTGGAAAAGAAACATTTTGTAAATTCTGAATAAAAGGTTTCTTGATCAAATAAAAGACAGCACTTGTTATTGTCTGTTTATTGTCTATTGGCGTCTGACCGAGGTTGTATCTCGTTATTGGTGCTGCTAGACCTTATTGCTACATTCGATACCATTGACCACAGCACACTCCTACATAGACTCGAAAATTATGTCGGCATTAAGGGAATAGCTTTGAAATGGTTTAAATCTTATTTATCCGACCGTTTTCAATTTGTAGCAATAAACAATGAGGTGTCACGCAAATCGCAAGTCCAGTACGGTGTACCACAGGGCTCAGTCTTAGGGCCTCTGCTCTTCGCATTATACATGCTACCTCTAGGAGATATAATAAAGCGACACGGAGTTAGCTTTCACTGTTATGCTGATGATACTCAACTTTATATTTCCTCGAAGCCTCATGAAACACAGCAGTTCCATCGAATAATGGAATGCATAGTCGATATAAAAAACTGGATGAGTAACAACTTTTTATTACTGAACTCGGACAAAACGGAAGTGTTACTTATTGGACCGAAAACTGCTATAAGTAACAACCAAGAATACTGTTTAACTATTGACGGATGTTCCATAAAACCCTCGTCGTCAGCAAAGAATCTTGGCGTTCTATTCGATAGTAATCTGTCATTTGAGAGCCACGTCGCCAACACCTGTAAAATTGCGTTTTTCCATTTTAAGAATATATCTAAACTACGTCATATGCTGTCAATCTCAGATGCAGAGAAGTTAATTCATGCATTCATGACATCAAGACTAGATTACTGTAATGCACTGTTAGGTGGTTGCCCTGCAGGCTTATTACAAAAACTCCAATTGGTCCAAAACGCGGCAGCTCGAGTTCTTACACGTACAAAAAAGTATGAACATATTAGCCCGGTTCTGTCAACCTTGCACTGGTTACCTATAAAGCATCGCGTTAACTTTAAAATCTTGCTTATTACCTATAAAGCCTTACATGGTTTAGCTCCTCAGTACTTGAATGAACTCCTTTTGTATTACAGTCCTTCACGTGCATTACGCTCTCAGGCGTCCTGTCAGTTGGTAATACCTAGAATTTCAAAATCAAGTGCAGGTGGTAGATCCTTTTCCTATCTAGCGCCTAAACTTTGGAATAGTCTTCCCTGCACTGTCCGGGAGGCAGACACACTCTGTCAGTTTAAATCTAGACTAAAGACGCATCTTTTTAATCTTGCATACACTACTCTTCCATAATATAAATCTTCAGAGGGTTTAGGCTGCATTAGTTAGATCAACCGGAACCAAAAACACAACTGATGTACTTGTTGCATCAAAGAGTACAGAACAGTACTCTACTCTCAGCCAGTCTTGTCTCATTGTTCCAAGGTTACCACAGCGAGCAGGATGCAGTTCATGGCCTGACCTGATGGTAGAGCGGAGAATGGGAAGTGGGGACCTGACAAGAGCTGAGATGATAGAGCTGGATAAAGAAGGACGCGGTCTCTTGACATGTCTTCACCACAAAACTTCAAATGCTATTAGATTATTAATGATAATCTTAAACTACAATTTATTTTATTATTAAGTTTATTTATTTTATTTAGCCTTGTTGTGCAAGTTCTCTGGAGCTTGTGCAGAGGCAGCAGCTTTTGCCAGAGGGGAACTGGAATCCCCTGGTTGGGCCTGGGTTCTCCTGAGGTTTTTTTTCTCGATTAGAGTTTTGGGTTCCTCGCCACCGTTTGCATACTGTTTTTGCACTATCTGCCTGACCGGGGGGGCTGCTTTAGAATCTTAAAGTTTTACTTAATTAATATTGCATATAGGAATTTATTATCTGTTATATTTGACCTGTGCTTCTCTCTCCTTTATCCTAAATGTGTGCTCTCACTGAGCGTGTGTGTGTGTGCGTACTTGTCTGTGTACGTACGTGTGTGTGTGTGTGTTGTGTGTGTGTGCGTGCGCATCCGTGTGTGTGTGTGTGTCTCTATGTCTATGTGTGTTAGTACGTGTGCATATTGTGTGTGTGGAGTGTTTTGTATGTGGGTATGTCTGTCTTCTGTGTTTTCAACCTTTTCTTGTTTTTGCAGGTACAACTTTAATTATTTTGCTTATAGTCAATATGTCTCATGTACAGCTGCTTTGTAACAATGAAAATTGTAAAAGCGCTTTATAAATAAAGTTGAGTTTATGGGCATAGGCAGGGATATAACACCCCCCTCCTCCCCACATGCCCTTTTCGATAAAGAGGATTCTTTTCGGCGCTCTTTTTTTGTCACCCCACCACCATTACCTCCCATGTTCTGTGGTTGTTTACTTAGATTTGAGTGAAATATGATTCAGCCATGGAGGCAGAATAAAATTCCCAGCCATGCGCTCTGGTTTGTTACCGCATTCAACTCGGAGGTGGGAATTTCCGAGTTGAAATGTCCCTCCTCTGACCTTAATGACTTTCAGTACACTGTAAATGAGGTAGCAAAATTCTGGGAATTTTCAAAGTAGGAAATTTCCTATTGAAATTAATGGGGATAAACTGGACTAAAAGGATTAAAAATGTGCAAATTGCAGGTAAGCCTACACCAGGTGCCCAATGTATAATCATAGAAAAGTGCATACGCAATTTTCCATGCACATACCAGGATTTATAAAAATAAACTTTATGCAAATAAGTGCACTATGTACAGTATGTACAATCAAGAGTCTAGACTGTGTGTTTTACTGGTGTGAGCATTCATTTTTACAGTATATACACATTTAGATTAAATATTCCACTTGAGTTTAGCACTCAAATTACATCAAATACACTAATGACAGTAAGTGCTATGTGCATGACAATTCCTCTTTAAATTGTATTTTTTAAACAATTAAAAATACTATTTGGCGAGTGGAAAAAAATGAAAACAACTGTCTATTCTGAAAAGTGTTTTATAAAATTTTGCTTTTAAAGTTTATTTTTAAGACAAGAACACTGAATGATTTGTAGCAATGTAATGTGATGACACAAAAGGCATTTATAGTCCATAATGTTTTGTGCTGTCACAAGGATGGAAGTATACATATGGAAATGATATGCAGATTACAGATTTTGCATAGTAAAACTAGGTCCATATATGGCCAAAACTTTTGTGTGTACGCACAGTCTAACTTTAGTGGGTAGGCTGTAACAAGCAATGCATTACTAATAAAATTTGGGTAATATTATACCTGTTACAATCTCAGTAACGCGCGTTACAACAACTTACCCCCCCCCGAAATTATTTTTTAAATAATTTACCAACACATTCCATTCCTAGAAAAAACAAATCTGTGATTAAAATACTATTTCCTGTTACTGGAATCCCGATGGTTAAAAGGATCCCTGGGTATAGAGCGATGTATGGCTTAATATATGAACAATGGCATTGACTTTATATTGTGAAATAAAAAAACAGTGTAATTGTCACAGTATTCATGAACTTTGAAAAAATATTTTTACTTGGAGGCCGCCATTTTTTTGCGTCAGAATCCGTGATGTCAAATGGTTGCGACCTAAACCTGTTCTCTTTCGCAACAGCGAAGCACACACGTTTTCCATATCTAACAGTAAAATATGACACTGTAGGACAGTAGGTCCTCTTGACACAAGCCAGCCATAAAAGAAGAACGCGTTCAGTATTAGACGTCTCTTCAAGGTGAGCGTGCATTAAATCATAGCTTTAAACTACCGCCTTTGAGACATTTAAGACTATTTAAGACATCAGCATCCACCATAATCGTATACTTTATACATTATGAGAATATACTGATAAACACAATAATAATGCTTGCGGTTTGGTTATTTATTCTGTATTAGAGCACACGTGAAGATTAGCCCCCGTCAGGTAATGACCGAGGGAGAGAAGACAATAACGTTAGGCTACTGATGTTGAAAAATCAACATCAAAAAGTCAAAATCTGGATAAAATGCATTGTATAATGGCTAAAACATCGTGTATATGATAAATTCGAAATTATTTTTGTTATTAATATGCATGTTGTGTTGTTTCTGACAAACAATATTAAAATGTAGGAAAATACACCAAATAGCGTCTTTATTTTCTTTCTTTCTTCTTTTAGCATTATATAAAAGGAGGAGAGACAACAGTAAAGGATGAGAGAGAACCAGGCCTGGACTTTACGTTATGTTTTATTATGTGTGACCGGCAGTCGACCGTGAGGGAGCTGCCAGCATTTTACTTTCGTTTTGTTGTTTGTTTATTTTATTAAAGTTTTGTTGTTCAACGTTCGCCGGTTCCCTCCTCCTTCTTCCTTGCTGTGAACATTGTTACACACATATATATACAGTATATTATCCTACAGAACCTTATATTTACTGAATAACTGATTAGTGTGTCGGTGTTTAGTTTGGCTGCCTAGCTGTGCGTGCAACCAGTTTACGTCATCGAAAAAGAACATGGCGGCCTCCTTAGGTTAAAATGAGTATTACATTTAGGGTTTTTTTAAGAACTGAAAATATTTTATGTGTTTCTAATGAAAAATGCTAGTGGTGTAAGGCTATTACAACGCATTAAGCCATACATCTCTCTATACACCGGGTTCCCTTTAAGATGACTGCAACGGATTGTACAAAATGATACAAAACGAAAATAAGTAGAGGTTCTGCATTTTACCATGTCATCAGGCTACAGGTTGCATTATAGTGGGATCTACCATAATTCACCAGATGATCGTTTGTTTGTCTACTTTTGCGATTCTGACAACGATTGTTACTTACAGTATATGCGCTATGGGCCTTGTCTGTGCCTCTCATTTCGGTTCACTCGAGTATTTAAATGCATCTGAAAATGCCGACTGTGGCCGCTTGACAACGCATTGATGCACATTGTTTGCCTTGGTATAGAATGTCCGCCTAAGTGTTGTCAAACTAGCATTAGTTTTGCAGATAGTTTTTTAATTAACATTTTATCATATTTTGATAGTCCAGGGATATTATCTGATACAGACATTGGCACTCAAATCCTAAAATATTAATTCCTGCATTGTTTTTAGACATTGTAGACAGACATATGGTTGTAGCCTACAGGTATGTACCGATTAGTTGATGCGGTATTTGTCCCGCCCCTCCTGCGCTGTGATTGGACGGCCAAGTAAAAAGTGACATTGATGAGCACAATCATCATGCATTAACACATCTCCCACCATTGGATGTATAATGAGCAGCACTAAACTATATTTTAGCATTTTAGAATGCATACACTGCTGAAAAAGCTATAGAAACCATCACACAAATTCTACTGGATTTAATGGTTATGATGGGAATTTTATTGGTTGTAATGGAAACAAAAGTCGCTACTGGTATGTGTTGAGTTCTATTGATGAAACCATTAAATCATACTCAAATAATGCCCAAAACACACTACAAAAAAGGTATTGATGTAACATAATGGTTTCCAGTGGAGTTTTAATGGAAACCATTAGAATTTCTGTGGTGTTTTTTTTCAAGCAGGGATGTCATACTTTTGTGGTTATTTTGATAAAAGTAACTCAAAAGTAGAGTAACGCATTACTTGCCCAACACTGTCTAAAACAATCAGATTTAATGCAAATTAAGTTGAATTTCTCCTCATCACATGCACACATCACACTACTTACTGCAGGGCTATTGAGGCCACACTCCTGGACTGTGCATTTCTCCATCACACGCACGGATTTCTAACCTGCACACTACAACAGGACTTTTAAAGCCATGCTGCTGCATTTAAATCCAAGGACTACATTCAGTCAAGTAGGTTTGGATAATAATACTAAGTGAAGCTAGATGGCACGGTGGTTAGATCGGGTAGTTCATACTATACGGGATGTTGGTTTAAGTCCTGCCCAAGCTTTTTTCTTATTCATCACAGGGTAACCTAAACTGTCAACAACATTCTCAGCCATCAGGATGTGCTCCCCCACTACAATGGACAAATTTAGCAAAAGCTGGCTAAAAAGCTCAAGACCTATTTGTTGTGGGGTAAAAAAATGTATGAACTTTGTATCTTATTGATCACAGGGAAACCTGTTATTTGACAGCAATATTCCCAGCTATCAGGATGTGTCCCCCCTGCTACTGTAAAAAATGTCTGGAATACCAAAATACAAGACAAAAATACAAAGTAAAAAATTTAGCAGCGATCCAACGGCCAATGCGTGGTCTAGGTATTTATCTATGGTATTCAACTATGGTTGAACCCTTCAAAGGGTTTAGGGCATTAAGATGAGCCCTTCAGATTGGCGCTCACAAAAATTGTGTTTTTTGTGTGGAGGGGTAATTATTTTATTAAATGTATATTTGTGTTACGTGCCAAATATATACAACATACTGTACGTATGTACAACACATTCTCACTCCCGACTCGTCACATATTGATGTTCGGGCAGTGCCCTAGGCATCACTTTTCACACGCGGGGTACCCCTTTGACATCGTTTTTCGACGTACGGGGTAATCCGTTGCTTTCCATGGGAAACCATTGGTGTCAACACGCAGATGCAATGGGCACGCAAATTGTACCGTCATTAAGAAATTAAATATTGGGTTGTAATTTTGCAATGATGACATGTGTTAAGGTTGGATTTTCAGTTTAACAGACAGGAGAATTGTGTTTACGTGACGCTATTCAGACATTTTGAGCAAGTAACATAAGTTTGTTTATTATATAATATAAAACACAAGATACAAGCAGTCACAGTGTTGTGCAAAAAATATATAAATATACAAATAAGTGTACCAAAACCAAACAATCGATTAGTATTATGAGAAACAGACGCGAAAACAATCGCCATCTGCCATATGTCGATAAATAATGTTTTGATTTTTTATTGGAAGCTTTGTGAATGGGGCACAAAAGGCGGGCATGGGCACCGCCACAAAAATTGCATGTGTGCAGGTATCGGACTGATCGACAGACCACGCAGGAGATGTTTTCGCACCCCAGCAAAACCCGGTTGTGCAACTCAGTGTCCAGAGCCCCCCAGTAAGGGCACTAGTTCCACTGAGGCACCCGGATGGCACATTTGGCGAAAAACATCTTGAGATACATGTAAAAGTGGGCTCCCCCATAAGAAAGCGTGAGCTCCGTGACTATGGCAAGATAGTCGCCGAGCTCGCGCCTCCTGTGAGGGAAAACCCTGCAAATTGCGTCAGTGTATCGTGAAAACGCAACTGTGAGTTCAGGGAAGGACAAAGTGCAAGAGTGACTATGTGATGTATTTTTTAGGGTAAAGGAGAGGTCGCCGTAAGTGATCTGGCGGTCTGCTGACGGGGGTGAAAATATCGATGTTCGCACCTGCCAGAATCTGTGTCCTGATGCTGCACGAGACAGGAGGCGGTTCCAGAGCTGGGGCGTTGAGCGGGACCGGCATGGCTACTGTTGTCGCCAGCGAGAAGTGAGGGAGAGGGAGGAGAGAGGGAATGGTGGCTGTTGGAGCTGCTAGCGGAGGCATCCTCACACTAGCATCGGCTTCCAGGGTGGGGTCCAGAGGGAAGGAGAATGACCCGTGGCCGTAGGGAAGTACGGCAGGGGCCAGAGGGAAGGAGAATGACCCGTGGCCGGAGGGAAGTAGGGCAGGGGCCTGAGGGAGGGAGGGTAAGCCGGAGGCCGGGGCATGAGTTGCTAGCATAGGCAGCCTCAAGCTAGTGGTTGATAGCGGCGCTGCTGGCCATGGGGCTGGGTTGGGGAATGCAGAGGGGGAGGAGTGAAGGTAAGCCGGGGCCTGCGGAGGAGACATGCTCAGTCTGACGGGGCTGCTAATGGAGTTAGCGACCGAGGTGGCGCCGTCGGGAGCTAGGAGGTGGAATGTTGAGTGGGCGCTCACAGCTTGAGAGTCCGGGGCGTGGCCTGATGATATCCATCCTCGCCGTGGTGGCGGATTTCCCAGGCCGGGCGTATGGAGAGCCAGGTGCTTGGCCCGACATGTCGGCGGCATGTGGCAGCGGGGAAGACCTCAGTGGAGGAACTCCGGAATGGAGCGAAGCATAGAGTCCGTATAACTCTGCTTTACTCATCTGCCAGCTGAAGTTCGTGATGGCTGGGATGGTGGGGAGAACCGAAGCGTATGAGGACGCTGGAGAAGGAGGTGGGCGCTCGGCGGTGCGAGGCGATGACTTCGAGGCGTGGGTTGTAGAGCAGCGAGGCGGGCGGCCTCGTTGCTGAGCCGCGGGCTTGGTTGCTGCATCCAGGCCGGGGCTGGAGCGCTCGGACGTGCTTCAGGGCGCCGAAAGATCTGGGCGGTAGGGCTGTCGTTACCAATGGGGGTCGGGGTCTCTGACATGCTGAAGACTTGTAGAGATAATGCAGGTAAGACAGCTTTGTCTATTTATGGGAGAGCTCGCTTGAGCTGATAGGGTAGATGCAGTGATTGCTGATAGCGGATCAGCCGGACTGATTATCTGCTCCGGCTTCTCCTGAACTTTGTTAATTAAACATCATGTTAAGATACTTCAATATTTTTAAATGCATAAATGTTTACCTTCCCCAGTATTGTTGCACTGTAGGAATAGTGGTTTAAGCAAGGGAAGTTTGTATGGTGCATCATGTTGCACATTTCTTGCTTGCAAGTTTTCAAGAAAAAAGTGATGGGGGCCTGTGCCCCAGTAAAGCTTTAGGTCTAGCAACGCCCCTGGTTACTGTCATTCTTCCAAAGATCTTCCTCTATATTTAGGAGAACAAATAAATTTATACAGGTTTGGAACAATCTGAGGGTGAGTAAATTATGACAGAATTTTTATTTTGGGGTGAACTATTCCTTTAATTTGCGATTCCTAGTCTGACTTTGGTAACTGCACAAATGTAAATGTCATAATGCAGCAATCACTAACACTGACACTGAAATTGCATTTTTACTTAAAATATGGGGTGGCAAAACACTTGTCGGTATATATGAACTAACATTACACTTATTACACTTACACTATACAAAAATATACAATATTTACATTTTTATTCATTTACACACATTTAACCTGAGTTTTTACATGATTTACTGGTCAGACCTCTTGAGTATGTCACATAATTGATGCACTGTAAATGACAAATGGGATTTTACTTGACTACAGAAGGTTAAGTGATATTTAAAAAATATATTTTTGCACTGTTTTTTTCATGTAACATTGTAGATCTAAAAAAACATTGACAATGTCTGACTTTTACTCTCAAATTTCTTGAATTTGACCCAATGAGATATTTTTATCCTGTCACTTTTTGAAAGAATTTGTAAAGTATACAGTATGTGTCAGTTTTAGATATTAGAGGGTTGCAGTTTCATCTTTTGAAACTACAGTACTAATAAGTGCAATAGTACAGTAGTAGTAATGTGACAAGCTATGTGATATTGAGAAATTCAAGATGGTAATCTCTATATATTTTTAACTGGTTTAATCTCTGTATCAGTAATTGTGATTAATATTTATTAATTGTGTTTTTCCTCACAATGCAATCAGAATTCAAAAAAAAAAAAAAAGCATTTATACTTTTTCAGAGTCATCAAGCCCAGTTCACATGTAAAAGTGAAAATAATCAAGAACAAAATTCATTCATTGGGGCAATTTCATCTACTTTGTATCAATGCAAAAACAAATTGGAAAACAAATTGTAATGCAAAGGATGATGCAAAATAGTCACATGAGGGGTAGGAGCAAATTCAAAACTATTTGACTGTTCCATTACTTCTCCTATAAAGTATATTGTGCGATAAAAAAACTACTATTTTAAATTATTAAGTTATGATTAAATTAAGTAAGTTATGATACACTGCTTTGCGAAAAGGCGGAAGTTAAGTGACGTCATTGTGAAAAGGGCCTATTTTAGTGGGATGTACTGGTCTTACTAATGTCACTCTTGTGGCCTATATTCCTCACTATGTTGATTACTCTCTTTACATTGTTCCATGGTATATTCAATGTCCTGGATTTTTTTTTCTAACCCTCTCCAGATTAATATTTTTAAGTAAGCTCTCAGTGTTTTCAATTGGATGTTACCAAATTTATGTAAGAAAAAACCCTTTGGGAACAGTCATACTTTTGAAGGTTTTATCAGTGACTTGAATTGATGGCAGGTGTATACTAATTCATATTTAACTTCTGAATGTGATTGGTCAAGTCTGAATGTGATTGGTAGATTTCAAACACTGCCACAATCCCCATTATAAAAGGGACAATACTATGTCAAAAAGTAATTAATAGGCTATTAAGTCTCAAGCCGAATGAGAATACTTGATTATACTTTTAAGTACATCTCCATCAAAAAGAATGAGTGCAGGCCAAATATACTTAGAGCGCTTTTCCTCTCCGTGCTGATCCATGCCAGCCGGTACGTAAATGGTTTCATTTTCCACCGCAGGGCTGATAACGGAAATTTTTAGAATGTAAACACAAACGCATCACGCGCTGCCTTGGTAACACAATTGACTGCGCTATAATGACTCTGTGTGCTTTCCTTAGCACAATTCAGTGCTAATTAGCACGATTAGACAACCGTGCCGAAAATTCCGAGCCGAGCACAGTTTGTAATCGTGCTGTGTCAAACCAGGCTCACATGGAAACATAATTGTAATCGTTTCAGACTGTGCTTAGAATATGGTTCGGCGTGATCATGGAAAAGCGCTCTCAGACTATCCTGTCAGTATAAGTCCAAATCACAGATAATCTTTACTTTAAGTCTAGTGACTGTTTATTTTTATATCTTATTCTGTACAGATCTGCTTAGTTCCACTTGACGGAATTGCGGTGAGAATGAGAGGCGAGATGTGTGCAACTTGGTGAGACTTTGGTCAAGTATGTTCCAGGAACCATCCCTGATATGCCATCTTTCCATGCTGTCCACCACCCATCCTCACCCTGCTCAGTTACCATGACAATTTCTCCTTTACTGATAGACAGTTCATCCACTTCCTGAAAACAGGACAGGGAGTGAAATACACAATTGTTATGGGGAGCCGTTTAGGCCTTAATTATTTAAATGACTCTTACAAACACTAGTGAAATAAAAATATTGATAGAGCTTAGTGAAATTAATTTATATGTATTACTGAAATACATCTTACAAACTCTAGTGAAATAAAAACATTGATCGAACTTAGTGAAATTCATTCATATGTATTACTAAAATACTGTACATCTTACAAACACTAGTGAAACAAACACATCGATCTGCAACAGTTAAATTCATTCATATGTATTACTGAAATACCTCTTACAAACACTAGTGAAATAAAAACATTTATCGAATTTAGTGAAATTTATCCATATGTATTACTGAAATACGTCTTATAACTGCTAGTGAAATAAAAACATCGACCTACCTTAGTGAAATTCATTCATGTGTATGAATGAAATACATATTACAAACACTAGCGAAAATCATTCACATGTACTGAAAAGTCTTTTACAAACACTAGTGAAATTCATTCATATGCATGCTAAAAAGCCTCCTATAAACACTAGTGCACTACTGAGGCAACATACTGTATTTCAGGTATAGTTGATGAAAGATTTCAGTGTAGTTAATGAGAGCTAATTCTATTTGAAAAGGAAGCTGCACCCGCACTTCCGTTTAGTTTGATTTGAGCCCAGGCAAACATTTGTAATACATCTGTGTCGTAAAATGTAGTTTTAAGAGTTTGTTAGAGCACAACGTGGTTGTCTAAACTTACAATCTGAGGTCGAAATATTAAGGCGCGACTGTTTAAAAATGTGCTCCGTCGTTTTCGGAGGTGCAAGGTTCGGGCTGTCAATAGCCACGAGTCACGGCCCGCTGAGAACAGTAATATCTGGCAGCACATGTAACTTGTCGCTGGTTCTGATTTCTCGACACACAGATTATGTATTAAATATCTTTTAATACATATGAATGAATTTCACTGTTGCAGATCGATGTGTTTGTTTCACTAGTGTTTGTAAGATGTATTTCAGTAATACATATTAATGAATTTCACTAAGTTCGATCAATGTTTTTATTTCACTAGTGTTTGTAAGAGGTATTTCAGTAATACATATTAATGAATTTCACTAAGTTCGATCAATGTTTATAATGTTCTAGTGTTTGTTAGAGTTATTTCAATAATTAAGGCCTAAACGGCTTCTCATGAATTATACTTAGAACATACCCTCACCCTCTTTCAAGTCATTATAATGTTTAAAAATGTTTTACAAAACAATTTTGACAAATTAGCTTCAAAACTTAAGTTAACTGTAGCTGAGAGGTTTAGAAGACTTGAACTGAAGTGTCTGCATTAAAACCAGCAAAACACCATTGTTGTTACCTAAAAATGCAAATATTTGTCACATGTGGTTATGCAAAGTACAAAATGCTAAGCAAATTCGAGATTTAAACCTTAAAAAATGATCAGTGATTATTTTTGTGAAAGTCCGACCCACTGCTTTTTTCCAAGAAGACAATAATCAATTCTACTAGTAACAAATCACAAAGTAACGGACAATACACGTTTTGGTTGGGTTCAAAAACTACCTAAAAAAGAAAGCCTCAATGCAAATGTCACAAAATGACGTACCTTAGCTTTAAAATCATACAACACCAAGTACTTTTCAGCCACATCTCCTCTTTCTTCAGCAGGTGTAAATGTTGCACCTGAATTCCTGTCTGCTTCTGGATATACTGTGATGGAAAGATATCAATGAGTCTTTCATAAAGTTAAAGAGTTTGCTGATAATTCTGAATGCTAATCTGTATTGTAAAAGCATTACAGGTACACTCTTAAGAAAAAAGGTGCTTCAAAAGGTTCCATAAAGAACCTTTAATATCTGATTATAAAAATTTTAAAAGAGATGGTTCTTTGTGGAACCAATAATGATTCTTCTATGGCATCGCTGTGAAGAACCTTTAAAGCACCTTTATTTTTAAGAGTGTACTATAGATTTACAGCAGTAATACTCACCACAAGAGGGCATCACTCTTGGCAGCATGATAGATAATCTGCAGAGGATTCAAATATGCCATTAACAACAGTTGTACAGCCATGTTTTACATAAAAAGTAACAATCATTATTAATTCTGTGTGTTTAGGCAGTTCAGATGTTTACCTTTTTGTTTCAACCCTCCTGACACCTTCATTAGAATCCACATCACTGTAGCATTGAAACTCTAAGGGAGCTGAAGAAACACGAAGGAGGGTTTATAAACGTAATAATATTAGAGTACTGGTACTTTCGAGGAACTAGTGTACCGTTTTATTTATATTTTCACCTAACCATCCTTTAAACATTTTAGTTATTGGCTGCTAAAGTGATTCATAATAATAATTAAGTGTACCTGGTGGACGACAGTGTGTCTTTTTCATCTCAATGAAGCAGTTGTTGTCAGCAATGATGTCACACTGCTCTAGAACCTTCCTTACTTCCTCATAGCACTACCAACGAAAAACAACTATGTACTTAAGGAGGCTGAGGTCGTTTAAAAAAGTTGTTACAACACCTGAAAATAATTTGGCTATAATCTTAAATTACTGAGTAAAGTATTTACCTCATCGGCCCTCACGCACTGCACAGACAGCAAATTGCAGTGATTCCATAACACACAGCGCAAGATATTAATGCGTTCACACTCCTGCTGCTGAAACACCTGCAACAAGATGCAGAAATACAAACAAACATCATTATATTTGTAAAACAGCTTTCACCAAACACATTTTTGATTTAACTAAAATTAAATACTACATCAGTATATATGGCGCCTGCTTTAACACATGTCTATGATATGTTGTCTCTCTCTCTCTCTTTTCATCAGAACCTAAAAGAAATACTGAAGTTCTGCTTATTCCCGATACACTCTATTTGTTTTATCTATGCATTTGTAGTGTTTGTTCTAAATACATGTTTGTTTTATGATGTGTGCTTTGTACCTCACACACACTTCTGTATGTGCTCTCCCAGTCCTGCCGAGTTTTTTCTAGCTGTTCAACATTCCACATATACTGTTTTTCTGAACCAGCAAAATGAAATAAGATCATTAATGTCAAAAACACTGTCACTTAGGCTGTACAATACATATTTTTCAAACCAATATCTGTGTTGTTATAATCCAACAAAAAAAACATCTACAGTACACAGTGATGACACTATATAGGCGTCTACATAACTTGTATCTCTTCCCAAGTTCATTACTTTGGATCTGTTCTGCAGCTGCTGACATGATAATAACAACAGAGGTGTTTTCAGCACAAACCTGCAAGGTTGGCTGCTCGCCTGCATAACCGGGCCCTGTTCAGCACCTACAACACACAGTTATACAACTGAGTTAATTGAATATTGTATCCTACATCTAAACATTTTGGTTGCAACACATTCTCACTCCCAAGGCGTTAAAAAATGACACATCATAGGTTGTTATTTGGCAAAACCCAAAAATTCCCGAGTGACAAGTATAGTTTGTCATAATAGTCATGACTCATGACAGTGACTATTTCTTTAATATGAATCCTTTAAATAATTGAATAATGCAAAAGGTCACACAAAAAAGGAAGTTGTCTTAGTCATACTGAAACAAGCTTGATTTTCTTTAATCCTTTTTTGGCCTTACTGTGATGACAAACTGTGATATTTCACAAGGCTTTAAAATGAAAACGGCAATCTGTTTAAATAACTGTTCAAGAGTAAATATTTTGTGGTTTTTGAGGTCCTACTTTTGGTTTATGGAGTGTCCAACAACAAGTTTATGTACATACACGGTGTAAAAACACTTTCATTTTCTAATAATATGCAGTTACTATTACCTCACTTCTTGACTGAGGTAATAGTATTACCTGGACTGATTCTCAAACCATTTGTTCGGAGATTCATCTGTCTAATCCCCTCCTTTCTGATTTGATTGGTCATATGGTCTAGTCTGCTGTGATTGGTCTACCGTGTGCAGTGTCGCAAATGGAACGTAGGCAGGCATTACACAGAGTGACGCAAATGCAAATCTGACCCGGAATTGAAATCGTTCGCGATTCAGAGTCAACTCCTTTTTTCCCAAGCCAATAACTTTGTTATTCGTTCACTTTTGGCTTTACAACTTTGCAGACTGCTTTCTATTTACACACAGCAACATTACTCACTGCATGAAATGTAATTATAAGGACATTGTAATAGTTACTCTTTAACTCTTTCCCCAACGTTTTTTTTCAAAGTTGCAGATCAGTCATTGATGGGTTAGAAGATTGTTATATAAAAGTATTAATTTGATGCATGTTGAGCATACAGAAATTTAACATTATGGTTTAGTATTTTGTAATGGTTTGTTAAGCTGTTTTCCTATCAACTGCCCGAATGGTGACCAGTTGCATGTAGGGCCACCTGGTGGAAAATCATTATTAGTTCAGAAACCTCACACCTTTTCTGATTGCCGGTGGGTGGAGGAGGTCACATTTGTCTTCTTCCCCGATGCTTGCTCAGCTTCATCAGCCTCCTTACATCTTTGCTCATATAACCTTTTTGACTGAGAGACATAAAGAGAATGATTTCAAACTAAGTGATACTGTGACATGAGTGAAGAAAAGGTGACAGCAGTTCTCATTAGAGCAGTGGTTTTCTGGGTTGTAAAGCACAGGAAGTTTAGGTATTAATATATCTGCATATCTACCAACAAACCCTTTTGTTTTTGCAACCTTTACTGTCTTTTCTATCTACAGTATACACATTATTGCAATGTATTGTCAAAATAGTCAAAATAATCTGCAAATTATAATAATATAAAACACTGCATCTATTTTGTGTGCACTGTAATTATCTCCATTCTGCAAATACAACCGTGGACAGTGGCTTCTATTTCTGCTTTCAGTTTCTGCCTATCTTCCTTTTTTTGTCTGATACTTCAATTTGGGTGAAAGAGTTAGAATTATACGTCATTAGGGCCCTGAACAAGTACTCACATCTATGGGTGAAACGGAAGTAAAGGATCTTAGATCTTACCTCCATTGTCTTCTTGTGCAATACCATTTTTGGCTTCTGAAGTTTTTCAATAATCTCTTCAAGCTAATTGGGGCAGGAAGATAGTTAACATGTTTTACCATGATTATTTATTTCATTCAAGATCACAAGATAACACCCTCTCCTTACAAAAATAGCCACATATGCTAAAGAATGAAACCACTTCAAAAAAGGTTACAGCTTCCTTCCTCCTGCTCACTAACCATATTAATAACCACCATCAATTGGTTTTATTTTTTATATTTTTCACCTTTCTTGTCTGATCCCTCTGATGTTCTCGAAATGCCTCGATTTTCTGGACATCCTCCCTTATCCCTTCAGACAGCTGGATGTGCAGATTTCCTGACTTCTCAATTTCTAGAAAACAATGCAACTTAAATTTAGGACATTACAACAATTCTTTTGTAATACAAGGTGAGTTGCAAAGAGAATTATATATAATTTTCATATACCAGCTTTCATCTTGTCAAACGATGCCTTCAATGTTCTGGGTGTAAACATAGAAAGCATAATAAAAAGTAAAAGTTGCAGGACATAAACATTTAGCATATTTGGGGGAATATGTTTAGTATGCAACTATATGGAGTATGCTTAATATGTACAGTATTAGGAGTGACATGATTAGTCCTAGTAGTTTTATTAATACTTCAAATCTCATTTCATTTCAGAGGAGTGCACATGCTATACAGTATATCTGGTACATTTGCACTTGTTCACAGGTTCAATATATGTTTATAAAAACCATCTTACCCAATCTCGGTTTGGCCTTCTGCTTTCCGAGCAATTGCCACCAGCTCTCTTCCGTATTTCTCCTCAGCCATTGCTCTGTGTGGGTGAGAGGCGAAATCACACAGAGACATTCACAGACACACAGATAGAGAGAAGATTGGTTCATACCTCATTTTCAGCAGTTCTTCCACATCTTTGCACATGTGTCTGCCATCCTGTAACCTCTGTGCAATGGCCTCATAACCTGATTGGTCAGTAAAGTCAGCACCCTGGAATATAAACACACAGTGATATACTGTACAGAGACATCCCGCTGTGCCTATCCTGTAATGACTATCATTCATACAGGTATATTTTGAGAGACTTTCTATATATTGAGGAAGCAGTAAACGTGAAAATTGAATGAAACTGCAAGAGGCTAATGCAAGTTTAGAGTGGAGCCGTCCCTTAATTATACAAAATAAAAAATACTTTACATCATTACATAAACATCCGGTATATTTCATGTTCATAAAACACAAAATGAGTGTTGAGTAGGCTATTGAAGAACGATCGAGGTCCCTCTTTGAAAACTCTTTTATGCATCATGATAACGTAATGTAGCATGTTAACTTTCACCTGCGCATGAAAGAAATGTAAAACAAACAAAAACAAAAAAAAACAGATTTATAACCTCAGTGTAAGATGATTAAACAAAGACTTACCCAAAAGGCATCGCAAAACTGTAAAGCCATCGCGATTTGTTTAAACAAAAAAAACTAAATTAGTCTTCAAAGTGTGTCTCTTTCAAGCCGTAAGACAGATACAAACTGCGCCAAGAAAGATAACATTGAGTTACACGCTAAATGAAGAGTTCGAAGTGATCGCCGCTTGTTCTCCTGTCTTCATTTCAAACTCTGTGAAAGAGGAAGAATAATGTTGATGTCATTGCCTCAAATGCCTCACCGCGCTATTTCTAGAAAAGGCATGAGTCTCTTTGATAGATTTCAAACGAAACAATATAATTCCTATAATCTTAATAAGCCATATTCTATTTTATATCTGTAGATAATCACGCTGCATGTCCTTTTGCTCATTCATCTGTTGCGCTTTTCTGCCTGCTTGCTGTAATACAATTTAGCCAAGAGAGGGGGGTATAAAACTGCTAATGTTAGTATGGGGCTGTGAGGGGAAAGACTGTTGTCTAGTAAAAGGCTCTACCTCTACCTTTTACACAGTGTTGCAGTGATTAGTATAAATGAATTATCCGTGCACACCATCATTTTTTTTAAATTGATTTGCACTTTTAATCTTTAATCAAAAACGTTAAGCTCCTATCCCTCTCAACAACAACTCTTCTTCACCACATGACGTCAGAAACAAAGAGGTGGGAATATACTGACTGTCCAATGGCCAGGCATTTTTAGCCCTCCCCTCCAGGCCCAATTTACAACAAACCAATAAAAAAGGGAAGGGCAAAATAAAGCCCCGCTTTGAGAAGCCGATACACGTCACTATACGGTAAAGAAGTCAATCGCAACGTCCGTTTCATGGTGACTATAAGTAAAGACCAGTTTGCAAAAGATGGCTGCAACCTGTTGTCTGGCTGACAGACCTGCAGTTTAATTCTCTCCAGCGATGCTATAGGCCAGCTGGATGATTTTAAAACTGGGGTTGGGAGTGTATATATAAATATACATATTAAACCTGTGTGGCGCGTGTGTGTGTAAAACATGTTTGTTTTACTATTTGTGGGCTATACTATTAGCAATATTCAGGCTTTATGTGTGTGTAGACAATGAGGCCTATGCATTTGTACCGTGAGACATTTTATGAAATATATGCAACTGCTTTGTTGAGCTATGTGGTGTACATAATTATTGATCGATGTGATGAACAGCGTGGTGGTGGTTTGTGTGTGTGCGTGTATTGATTGTTCTGTTTTGCAGTATGATGCTGAGTGTGGCATTGTTGACTGCTTGCGGTCACCACAGCAGGCAGGAGGATTGTGGTTAAGCTGCAGACAGAATGACGTACTGTAGTGTGGGTCTAGTGAATGTCCCCTTTCTCAATTAGAACTATATTGGGGGGGGGGATGGTACACATGAAGTACGCATTCATACAATTGTGCTGAAATTAAGAGAAGTGAAGGAAAGAATGTATTTGATAAGAGTAGAAGACGTCTTCTTAGCCACGTTGTATAAATCACAAAGGGCAACAACAACATGCATGCAATGTATGCAATCTATTGACTGTAATCAGCATTAGATTTATTATTATTTAGTTTGACTGAGCTGTTAGTATTTGAAATCTGCATGAAATATCTCTCACTTCAATGTACTTTGTATTTTGTTTAGTGTTAGGATTAGGGTAAATCAAATAAAAACTGCAGCCAATGCAGTACCCCAAACGGTTGAAGTTCCAGTGAATTAAATGTAGTGGCCTCCAGTGGTGAGGTTGTAAATTTCAACCAAGGGCTCACCCCTCCCCTCCCCAGTTTGTCCGTTTAGGGCTACTGTAGAGACAACATGGAGAATTTCATGCAAGAGGACCCGTGGAGTATGTAGATAGAAATAGCTCATTCTAAGGTAAAGAAAACGTAACGCTTCATTATGTAAGTTCTTTATACACCACTGAAGACATGAATATTATATTGCATTTCTGTCAATAAAGCCTCCAAAGAAAATTACACATTAGACCTTTAAATCTTAAGAGTCTTTAGATCTAAAGGCATTTACAGTTTAATTGATTAATTTATTGGTAAGCATATAGCCTATTAGTATCTTATGGATTCATGCAATATAATGTAGCCAAACCAGAGAATTAAATCCAGAGGATTCCTTCATTCCTAGATACGTAATTTGCATATCTGTAATTCATAGGCGGGGATTATGCTAATTGTGAATGAGCGTGAATGTTTATGTTATTTACGACCATGCATACGCATGTTTACATATGTTTATGACCCTGATTACAAGTGATTGGAATTCATTAACACACACACATTTTACTATCAAATCCGACGTTTACAAAGTATTTGTGAATGCGGAGGAAGGTTTTCGGGAAGGTCTTTTTTACGCGCAAATTACTCGGAATTTACTCATATATTTACGAATGTTTCATGAATGAGGCCCATTGTGTTTTGTTGTGTTTTTATTGTTTTAAAATGTAATAATAATATAGGACAGCTAAGTGATCCTAAAGGTTTTACCAATGTTGTGCACTGCATTCATTTTATACATTTTAAAAGGTAACTGATCTTCAAAGCTCCAGCAATAAAGGTAAAGGTAAGTTGCTAGACGTCCCTGCGTGTTATATGGCTTTATTCCTAGAAAGTTTTATCCTTACAGATGATAGTGTTTGAGGCCTTCCGTATCTATATCTGGGTGTGTTTGTGCCCTTTGCAGGTGTATTTTGATCATAATCGATCATCTGGAATTCCTCACTTCCAAGATATCAGGGATGACCTTCAGAGCAGGAGGGGCTCACAAACCCTGTACAAATGCATGCAAGTTCGGTGCAGGTACTGAGGTAAATAAACTGCTACCTGTAACCCCCAAAACCACGAGCATAAACACAAATACAAGAATACACACACCTTTCTCTTTCCTTATCCTGCCACAATCATATATATTCACTTGCAGTGATTACCATCAACACCCTCTCAGATGCTTTCGGGTTTCCAGCTGGCATGCAGGTGCTCTGTGTGGATGTGTGTGTGTATTGAAGCGCCTGCTTCCCTTGGGCTCTGTTTGCCGGTATAGTGTATCAGTGGGCCAGCAGCATGGCGCCATCCGTCCTGCTCCCACCGCCAGCCCCCAGAATGCATTACACACCAATCGAACGGATAGCTCCACTTTTACCTACTGGACAGCACTGCTGTTAGGGGCTTTTGTTCGGCCTCTCACTCTCTCTTGTTCCCTCTGACTCGCTCCCCCTCTCCTCTTGTGCATTTTCTGTTGCAAGTATCATGTTACAAAAGCAATAGAGACCACCTAAGTGACAGTTTCGGAGGAGATCTGCATGTTAAAACACACACACACACACACATACAGTATGTGTGTGCAATGGCCTTAGTAGCTAAACAGGTGATTCAGTGATACAGCATCCCTCCTCCACCCCAACTCCTCACCATCAGCCCGTTTTTACCGCAGTATAACGGGGGGGGGGGGGGGGGTTGATGGGGAACGACCCGAGTCCGGGCACATACCAGGCAGGGGACCCTCTCCCCGGACAAAGGGGCAGACGCCGGAAGAACTACCAAGCTCAGAGCCCTCTCCCCAGGACAGCACGCCAAATACGCATACTGTCCGTCCCTTATCATCCGAACTTATTATCTGCGAGGCGAACTCGTGAACTATACATTATTGTAACCCCTTGTGTTCGTTTGATTTGGTAAGATTTAGGGAAATTACTTTAGTTGTGTTGCCTAGTCAGGGGCGTAGCTACGTGGTGGGCAAGGCTAACCCTGAATGATGGATGGCCACCTATCTGGCCACCTGTGTTGTGCAAAGCAGTTTTAAGATGTGTGTCGGAGTTTATGGATACGGAGTGCTGCGCAGATCATTTAGCGTATGCACTAAAAGTAACGCGAAAACATTACTCTCTCGTTAATATTATGTCATATGCTGACGCACTGACGCAAACAGTCTGAGCGCTATAGCTGAACAGCTGCTAACCGCTTCGTGACAGTGTACTGTCTGTGTCAGTAGCGTAGGAACGAGGGGGCCTGAGGGAACCTAGGCCCCCTCATTTACATGTATGGCCCCCTCAGATCTTTGATTGCTTAAAATAAAAAATAAGGAATTGTTTATTTGTTACTCTGGTTGATCGATCAGTGCTCCCCGCTGTTTTCAAAGTTATTGGTTTAATTATGTCACGTGTTGTGCGTAGCATTAAGAGTTTAATTTATACGCTGCGATGGCAGGTGCACGTACTAGTCTGTTTTTATATACTGTATATTACGAAAAGATGAGCAAGAAGAAAATGAGTAGACTGCTAAAGATAACGATTACACTGCATATGACTTCTTGTAGTGTCGGAAGACTTTTCTCAACAGAAACTTTTCTCACCCTCGAACACTCCGCATTGTCATGTAAAAGGTAAGCCAATGGTTTGACTGGTAGCCGCCGAGCTACTGCGGTTCAATACTGATCCTTACGACCCCCCGCTCTGCATATTTTGTATGCTTCTCTTACCGCTTCAGAGGTTTGCGAAGTGGACATAAAAGGAATTGAAGTGCATTCGTGATTGCGGTTAAATAACAATTCAAATTTCCATAGTAAGTTTTGTCCCTGTGTGAAAACGCTGCAGGCAATAGTGTTCTAAACTGACGTTAACTTCAGAAGTAACTTCAGCTGATTTCCTGTGTGCAGGGAGTAGAGAGCAGTGAACACTGTGTAGGGTCTTGTCTTCTGTCTTGTTTAACTGGATTTCATTCATTAATTACATTTTCGCGAAAGTTTAAGTTGGGGTACTGCAATGTTTATTTTCTAACTTACTGCAAATGATAGCTAGCAAATTATTTTAAAATAATGTTAGCACATGAAAACATTGCAAATAAATTGTTTACTTTACGTTCTTTGTGTATGTTTTTGACCAGCAAACTATGTAATGATGAATTGGTGTAAATTACAGTAGAAGTTAAAGAATTTCTGTCTGTAAGGATTTTTTGGTCACCCTAATAAAACCACTGGGTCTTACCTGGCCACCTGTAAAAAAAAGTTCTGGCTACGCCCCGTAGTACAGTGCGTGCTTGTAAAAACAGTCAGTGTACAGCGAGCTCTTTGGATGTCCCGCATGTCTTTGAGATTAAAGCATCAGCGACATTTGATAAATGCCATGCATCTGGTTTAATTTTTTTTCGCAATAATAAGTGGCACCTAAATGTCACCAATGTCACAATATGTACATAACTAGCACATAGTTAACAATAGAGAATTTGCATAATTGTACTGCATTGAATGCATGATTCAAATGAAGAGAAAGTAAACGCTTATCAGCTAGAAACTTACTAATGTTTCTACATAAGAGAAGGAGGATGTATACTAATCCGTCTGACAAGTGTACTGCATTTACCACAAATTGCGACAAGCATACATACACCTTGTCCTTCAGTAATGCATTCATAAACCCTGGATATGCTGAAACATGTTCACAAGACCAGACATGTATCACTAAGTGATTGAGATAAGCAGCGGTGTGCTGTGACCTTTGCTGCCAGTATGCGTGTGCCCTGCTGCAGACAAGGGGCTTGAAATATCTTATGCCTCAGTCACACCAGGAAGCGGACCAGAATAGCTCTCAAAGTGTGAATGAGACTGATGAGTGTGTTCCGGACTGTCAGTAATAAATGTGTGCGCGTTTGTGAGACTATAGGTCCGTAAGTATGTGTTGGTGTGTTTGTCTTGAACAGCAGTGGCCTGACATTGTTGTGTGGATTGTAAATTACTGAATTACTGGTAATTTCAACTCTGTTTTTTTTTTTTTTTGATTCAGCCCTAAATATTTGGTGCAGAGTGATCACGTATATTCAAGAGCATGGTACATACAGTGATTTAATGTCCCAGTGAAATAAAAAATGACCATGCCTATTTTTTCATGAAATACTAAATACAATGTTTCACGAGTTTACCTGCGCAGATAACAGTGATGTTGATAGGGATAATAATGATAGAGCGTGGTATGAGGTTATGCGTATTTGGCGTGCTGTCCGGGAAGCGGGCTCCGAGCTCGCCAGATCTACCCGAGCCCGAAACACTCTACACCTTGGTGAGTGCGCCGAGCTCGGAACCGGTTTGAGCCCAGAGCACAGCCCCATAAAGCAAGAGTGGGACAGCCGCCGGAGTACGCATACCCCCCAAACGCGATGCTGAACGCTGCAGAGGCGTGGACTGCATTCGGGTAAAGACAAGAGGATGAAGGCTCCTTAGGAGATGAGGTTTGTGATGAGACAAGAATGGGGTTGGGGTTCCTCGGAGGATGGTTGAGACTGATATGCAGTGAGGGTGCCTGCTGGAGTGATGAGAAGTTGGAATCCGTGAGCGGCTGGGAGTAGTGCACGTAGAGGTTGTAAATATGGGGATTTCAGAAACCATCTAAAGTGAACATGGCTTCGTGGGTGTCTCTGGGGTTAAGCCTGATACTGGAAGGAGGCGACTGAAGGAGGGAGCCAGCTGTAATAGTGGAGGCTCCTGCTGGGGTGAACGCTGCTGTGATGCTTGCTTCCGTAGAAAGTCGTAGGCGGCAGAACGCGAGACGGAAGCACTGGCCTCTGCGGAGGCGATCGCTGCTGCGACGCTGGCTTCGACGCCTTAGATGGAAGCACTGGCCCCTGCGGAGGCGATCGCTGCGGTGACGCTGGCTTCTGCGCTTTCGATGGAAGCACGGGCCTCTGTGGAGGCGATCGCTGCGGCGACACTGGCTTCAGCGCTTGAGATGGAAGCACGGGCCGCTGCGGAGGCAGTCACTACGGTGATGCTGGCTTCTGCGCTTTCGATGGAAGCACGGGCCTCTGCAGAGGCGATCGCTGTGGCGACACTGGCTTCAGCACTTGTGATGGAAGCACTGGCCTCTGCGGAGGCGATCGCTGCTGCGACGCTGGCTTCGACGCCTTAGATGGAAGCACTGGCCTCTGCGGAGGCAATCGCTGCGGTGACGCTGGCTTCTGCGCTTTCGATGGAAGCACGGGCCTCTGTGGAGGCGATCGCTGTGGTGACGCTGGCTTCTGCACTTTAGATGGAAGCACTGGCCGCTGCGGAGGCAGTCACTACGGTGATGCTGGCTTCTGCGCTTTCGATGGAAGCACGGGCCTCTGCGGAGGCGATTGCTGTGGCGACACTGGCTTCAGCACTTGTGATGGAAGCACGGGCCTCTGCGGAGGCGATCGCTGCGGCGACGCTGGCTTCCACGCTTGAGATGGAAGCTCGAGCTTCTTTGGATGCTTCTTGTCGCGGCGCTTGCTTCCATGCTTGAAATGGAAAAGCTGGTCTCTGCCCAGGTAGTCGCTGCAGCGATGCTGGCTTTCCACACTTGGGATGGAAGTGCTGGCCTCTGCTGAGACAGTTGCTTGCCGTGATGCTGGTGTCTACGCTTGAGATGGAAGTGCTGACCTCTGCTGAGGCGGTCGCTGCGGCTATGCTGGTTTCTACATTTGAGAAGAAGTGCTGGCTTCTGCTGATGTGGCTTTTTTGAAGATGCTGATTGCTATGGTTGCGATGGAAGCACGGACCTCTGCCGACGTGGGCGCTGGCCTCTGCGGGCGCGGTCTGAAGCGACGGGTCTTGAATGAAATCCCTGGTGATTGCTGAGGCGGTTGCTGTGGTGGTGAGGTCTCCCGCTAGGGAGATGAAGGCCGAAGTGGTGGAGGTTCGAGCCCGTGCAGGTGAAGAATGGATTCTTTAGATGATTCAGGAAATGAGGGTTCGATGGGCTTCCCTGATGATGGAGCGATCTGACCTGATGTAGCTCTTGAAAGCTTCCGATGTCCAGCGCCCTAGTGCTTGGATTTGAGACTGCGAGAGGCCTTTTTGGGTGGCTGTGGTTGCTGCGCCTATGCGGAAGGAGTGGCCGGAAAAGTGGTCTGCGGGGATGCCGGACAGGAGCAGGATGGCTTTGAGGTGCTTTTGGAACCAGAAGCGTGTAGCTGGGCGGTTGGATTCGTCGACGAAGAGAGGATCCAATGTGGTTTTGGTCTGGGATTTCCTGAAGTGAAGGTAGGCTAGGAGGGTCTGATAAGGTTGAATCGGTGACTGGAGGTTGAATATGTAGATGAAATGTTCTCTCCTGGTTTGGTCCATCTTGCTTTGTTTAATGGAGAATGACATCGTCTCTGAATCGAGTACTGATAGGTCCGATACCGTTGGATGGGTTAGGGGGTTAAAGATTGATGTGGTAGAAATTTCCGAACATCTTAGAAAGCCGAAGAATGCTAGGATAAACATGGTGTCGAGTGTGCGATCGAAGTGCTTGGAGTGATATCCTTTACGGAGGGTAGAAATGCATCATGTCAGTATATCCAGGGTTATAGGTTGCCTGGCGTCTGGGTGAGTGGGCTGGGTTCTTTGAATGCCCTTGACGAGCATAGATGTTTGTGAGCTGGCTATGGCTGCAGATGGAGAGTTGAATATGAGCTTGTGGAAGAACTGGACTCCACTCATGTAACCTTTAATTGAGCTGGCTTGGAGGTTCTTTGAAGAGTTTAGAGTTGGAGATGTAGGAAGTGATGGTGAGGACAGAAAAATTGGGAAAGGGAATGTTGAACGCCTGGTGAAAAGACTTGAAGCTTTTCCATGCAGTGAGATAAGATTGGAGGGCCCTAAGGGAGACGGCTTGGGTGATGGAGTTTAGAGAGGCATCGAGGAGGGTTTTTAGGGGGTGGTTTACCGGAATATCAGCTCCGAATAGGGAGGTACCAGTGTTGGCAAGGGATCTGCTTCGGGCGCCAGCAGCCTGAACTTCTGGAAGGCAAAATGAGAAAGGGGTCAGCAATCTGATTTTTTGATCCAGGAATGTGTTTGGCAGTTAGAATGAACTGGTCACAGGCTGAGATCCAGATGAGGCATCTGAGGAACGGCATTAAAGCGGGGGAGTGGGAGCGGCCTTTGTTAATACAATGAACAGTTGCCTCGTTATCACAATGTACAATTATACTGGAAGCCGACCACTCTTTCCCCCATAGAGATGCTACGTTGACCAGTGGATACAGCTCGAAAAGTGCTGAAGATGCTAAAGCCTGAGGAATCTCTAAGAGCTGGGGGGCCAAGTGCATGCAAACCAACGGCCTTGGTAAAAGCCTCCGAAACCGACGGAAGGGGCGGCGTCGGTGAACAGGTGAATATCGGTGGGGGAGGAGGCCATGTCACTGTAGAAAAATGACAAGCCGTTCCATTGTCTGAGGAATTTTATCCATAAGCTCAGCTCGTCAAGGCAGGGACTGGATATGGATAACGTGTCCTCTAGACCGTGTCCTCTAGAGCGAAATTCAGATGGCCGAGAACAGACAGGAGGTCGCGTTTGGAGCAGCGGGGATTAGCTAATAGGGCGGAAGCGATCACGATCGTTCTGTCGATTTTCTCTTTTGGCAGAGAAGCCTGGAATCTAAGCGAGTCTAATTTAATTCCGAGAAATTCGATGGACGTGCTCGGTCCTGAAGTTTTGTCTGGGGCGAGGGGAATGCCGAGATTTTCGAAAACCTGCTGGACTTTTGCTAGATGCGCAGCGAGTCGGGAGACGAGATGATTAAAAAATTGTCTAGTAGGTGGATGAGGTAGGGAATTGCATAATTGTTAGAGAGAATCCAGCAAATTGCCTCTGACAACATGTCGAAAATTTTTGGGCTGCTTCTGCAGCCAAAAGTGAGACGGACAGAAAAGTAAAATTTATTGCGCCATCGGATGCCGAAAAGGTGCCAGAAGTCTGGGTGGATGGGCATGACTTTAAACGCGGATGTGATGTCGACTTTGGCTAGCCAAGCGCCACGACCGGCATGTTTTATTAAAGTGATGGCTTGATCGATGTTATGATAGTGCAGGGAAAATTCCTCAATCGGAATGAGGCTGTTGATGCTTGGAAAGGCAGAGCCGTGCGGTGACGAGAGATCGAATATGAGGCGGAGATGATTCTCTAAATTCTCTTTTTGCCAGAGAATTTACGTCATTGGGGCAGATGCGAAATGCAGTAAATGGGGGAGCGTCGAAGGGGCCGATAATGAATTTAGCGTCGATCACCTTTTTATGAGGAGATCGACTAACTCTGGTTCGGTGAGCGCAGACTAGAGGTTGGGGCATATTAAGCTGCATGATAGAAGTCTGATAACGCCGGGGTCGAAGCCGTTCGAGAGACCGGTCAGAAGATAGTCGGTGAACTGAATGTCGGGGTGCGAAGACAACTCGAAAGACAAACAAGAAACATTCACAGGAGTCGAGAGGTAATTTTTACGATTTTAATTCTGAACTTGAGACATTGGGCATACAATTCGAGCGTGTGCACCACTGCAAAACGAGCACACGTGCAGGAAGCGACAACGCTGCCTGGTGCATCTTCCTACATTGAAGTTCCTGCATGCCTCCAAATCGCTGGGTTACCCATGGGTTTGGTTAGCTGGGCGGTTTGGCAGGCGCGGAACAGAGGAAGTGGATTTGGGAGGCGAAGCTGGGTGTCAAGCTAGCGGATGGCCTGCTGTTCCTGCTGTTCTACCACGATTGCCAACGGGCGGCCGCGACGAGCCGTGGAGGTGGTTTGCCCGGGCCGGGAATAAGGAGAACCACGAGCCGTGCCCGGCTTGTCAGTGGTCTTTTGCGAAGCGGATTTCGGTGAGGCGGTATCCACCAGGGAAGAGACGTAGAGGCAGTAAAGCTCCGCCTTGGTCATCCGCCTGTGGAATTGGACGTCCGCGTTGGACAGAGCCAGTCGTAGGCCCTGGACAGTCCATTTCTGGATGGCGGGGATCGTGTTGTGAGTAGAGTTGTAAGAAGAAGCCGGAGAAGGATGTGGACGTCTCTTTGGGCCAGGTGATGAAGTGCCACCTCTGGAACTGCGGAGCTGGCGGCCCCGTGATGAAGCCGGGGAATCGCTTCCTGATTCCGAACCTGAGCTAGAATGGTGGGACGCTGAAGCGATGCGGATTTGGCGGCGCTGAAGCGATGCGGTTAGCAGACAATTCGTCGATGGCGGGGGTCTCGGACATAGAGTCGAACTAGACGTTGATGCTTAATCATAAGAGAAAGAGCAGGTAAGATGGTTTCCCTATTTATAAGCGAGCTCGCTAGGGCTGATTGTGTAGATGCGATGATTGCTGATAGTAGACCAGCTGTGCTGATTATATGCTCCGGCTCCTCCCGAACTTTGTTAATTAAACATCATTTATTGTCAATAGCTTACCAATGTTGGTCATTCTCTTTATAAAATTCATGTGCCCTCATAATCTTTAGTTAGAATCTGAAAATGCACTTCCGCCCTTTAGTGACTATCCATCTCAAATGACGTAAATTAGACAGCTTGGGTGGAGTATCCGTTCACTCCTCCCCTTCAACTGTCAGTCTGCTGCCAGTTCTATTTCAAAATGCAACGGCTGTGAAAAACACAAACCACGGCCAGTATTTTTTCTCATTTCAAATTCCGTTTCACTCGGAAATATGTCAGAATACAGAAGTAAAAACTATCGCAACTTCCGGTTCACGGGGACTTTAAATCAGATGTTTATAATCTGAATGATTACAAATGTACGAGGGATTCACCCTTTAGTGTTGATTCTTTTATTAGACCAGTGGCCTTTATCACAAAGCTGGTTTGGGTATTTACCCAGGTAAATTCGCGTTTAGTTTGAGCATCCTCCGAGTTTTCGTGCTCAAGAAGGTGGATTGGTTTTGAGCCGGTTTCGTCGCTATGGTAATTTAGGCTATACGGCTAACCTGCTCCGGAGCAGGTTTTATTCTGGGTTAGAGATCGCAAACCACCTGACGCAGTGAAGCCACTCCCCATGTATCTCTCGCTCCAAATTAAAAAAGTTTAAAGTGATAAGATGTTAGAGGTAAAATCTTTTGCTGCTAAGTGTTTATTTGTATTGTATATTTACATTTATTGATTATAATTTGAAACACGTTCATATAATTATTATATTAGTTGATAATTAATATTTATTAAATAATATTAAACATAGCATTTAAATTAATATAAATATATTTGTATAAAAACAACTTTAATATATAAAGCATTTTAAAGTAATTAAGTATACATATTATCTTTTGATCTTATTTTAAAACCATATAAATAATTTAAATTCAGTTGATTCTGCATTGATACAGTCAGTAGCTGCCTTCTCAAACTTTCACTGCAGCTGTATTTATTCCTAATAAATTGCCAATTTAGTCACGTTTGGATGTAAACAAAAATATAATTGTTCTGACTCAGAATGGCCACATGCAGACTCAACAAATCTCATCTTTTGAATCTCATTGGTTGTCGTGCATTTTGTGACCATGAGAACCAAACATAAGTCAGACAGAAGAAAGACCAGGGCCCGTATTTATCAAGCTTCTCGAAGTGCCATTTTAGTCTTAAGTGCTGAGAATTCATGAAATTTACTTCTACTTCCAAACTTAAGTATAAAAGCAAGTTATCAAATGTCTTAAAACTAAGAATCACTCTTACTCTCCCAATTATTTAAGACAGCTCGAGAGGTCTCTCAAGTGCTAGGAGTTGCAGTATACTAGGGGCTTGTGATGGCGCTGGGGAGACAGAGACATGTGGTGGACAGAGGGATTGACCAATGGAACCGTAGATTCCACATTATACAGTAGGCTACATGCATAAATTCGGTACTCCTCTGCATAGGAGTAATTGCTGGAGGGACAGTTGATTGTGTCCCCAACCCTTTTTTTAAAGTATGAATTCGTGAAAGGCATTTATTAATGAAACAACATCTACACATCATTTTTCATAATCTAATTTACATTTAATAAACTTTGTGCGCAAGATAAAAGGCATGATGCACTTTCAGCCGCGCATGCGCACTTAGACAGATGCACTCTCAGCCGCACTTGCGCTCTTTGCCGTGGGTCAAAAGACTGTTTATAAACTAACGTCACATATAAAAGAACGTCCTGTTAAAACCGCATGAAAATACATGAAAATGAAAAAGTATTTCATGAAGTGGACTGTAAAAGTTTTTTGCTTTTTAAGAGTTTAAGATTACTTCGCATATGTGCCTAAGTAAAAGGTTATAATGATAATATGCATTACTAATTAACGTTATTACATTATTAAATAAAACTTTTCCATGTATAATTTAAAATCATTACATTAAAAAACATAAATATTTTTTTTAATTTTGTGATTGACAAAAGATTCTGAGATGCATGTTGTCCACCACATTCTCTAAAAATACAGAATCAGAAAGAGCTTTATTGTAGAGGTGCACCGATTGACCGGCCAGAGACCGGAATCGTCTCGCCGATTCCAAGACGATCTTCTGTTGTTCGTGATGCGGGCAAGAACGTCACAGCCGTCAGTGCACTCAAAGCCGCAAGTAAACATGTAAACGTACGCGCGCACAGCCTGTCTTTCACGGCTCGTTTATACTCGCATGTGGGTCCACCGGACCGCGAGTCTCTGCTGACTGACGCGCATCTCTCATGTCCGCTATGGCAAGCCGATGGTGTCAGAATTACGCCATAGATTTAACGCGTTTATATCCGAACGCCGTTTTTGACGGCGTTTTAAACAGTATTTGCGCCGCAAAATACGGCGTCGCGATTCCAAACGCCGTAAAAAACGCGCGAAAAGTCGTCCATAACGCCGTATTTAACGGCGTTCTAAGGCACTTGAAAGCGCCGCTTTTTGCGCCGCTGTCTGGCCATATGACGCGCGTAAAAAACGCCGTTTTGGTTGCACAGAGCGCGCGTCTTTTACGGCGTTTTGTGTGTTGTATAATGAGCCCCTCCCGCTGATTTCCGCAGCCAGTAAATCCGAACTGTTCTCACCCAATCACTGATGAACTGAGCCAGACCAGAGCAAT
>NC_079890.1:26684467-26689200 GCF_024868665.1 Triplophysa rosa
TAGTTAAGTGATTCAAGGATAGGCATGAAAGGGCTCTTTTAATTCATTCAAATAAATAATATTAAACTACATAAAGTACTCTTATTAACTGACCAAAGTATTACAAATGTGAGAATTACACATTAAAGCACAGATTTTAAAGTTAGACTTTGAATTTTGATGTCAATTCCACTATTGCACACACACATACATTACACAAAGTATTTAGTTTAATTACATCAAAACTAACTGTAATTAAATTACAGAAAAAATAAGAGTAATCCCTTACTTTACTTTTTCAAGGAAAAAGTAATTAAATTACAGTAACTAATTAATTAGTAACTAGTTACACCAAACACTGGTGCCAAGTGCCAAAAGTGTAAAATGCGCAAGAGAAGATGCACACAACAGCATCATGTGGAGAGCAATGTGCCACCTGTAAGAAGGGCCTACTGCACAAGTCAGCAGAGAGGATGCTGGGACTCAAGATTAACCAAAGATTAATAAATGACACGCTGCTTAAAGTTTCACACCAGGTGTAAATGTATTAATGCACTACAGCCAATAACCTTGATTTCAAAGCATACAAGTTCCGCAGAGTCATCTGTACATGTCAGCATCATTTGTTCAACCACAAAAACCTTGGATTAGCTTTTGGATAAGCAGATGTGGAGATCTATTGGTAAAGGTAACGCTTTACGTTACAGTCCTGGCAGATAAAATCCATATTGTGTTATAGCGATAACTGTACCGTGATATTTACAACTTTCAAACACTACCATCAAGTAGGCTACTGACATATCATGGTATTATCATGTCATTTAATCACCACACCATGTTAAAATCTCTTTGTCTCTGGACATGCACCGTGATCATACTACACAACCATGATGGTAATATCATGGAAAATAAATCATTTACAAGCATATATCAAAGCACAATGGCATTGAAATCTGACCATCACTCTACCATAATAGCTCACTGATAAAACATACATATGGGTCGTAAATAATCCGCGTACAATAATGTAAATTGTGACCTTGTTCACATCGGATGCGCACAGCGGCGCGCGTGTCCGCCGGTACAATAGCTGACCGGTTTGGGGAGGCGTGCGTGCGCGGACACACATGAAGCCTCTCGGACCCGATCTCGTGTGCACGTACCTGTGAAGTCCTTTAAGGTCGGTACCGTGCCCTGGACCAAGAGACTGAGGACCCGCTGCACGGACAGATTGATGGAGTAATCCTTATTCATGCTGGCACCGGGCTGGCGGAGCGCAGCCCTTCTGCTCAGATATCTGACCGACGATGATGGAGATGATGAGGGACACATGGAGCCTCTTCACCGGTGCCGGTGTCTGACGGGCTGGGTCCGTCTGATCGGTCTGACCAGCTGCTGCTCAGAGGCCATGATGGGTACGGCTGACACGCGCACGCACACACACAAACACTCTCACCGGCGCTTCTGCATGGCTCTTAAAGGCGCAGTGCTCTTAAAGGGAGGTGAACGGGTACATTTGAATTACGACCAAAAATGTAGTTTATGAATGAAAATATAAAATAAAGGAGGATATTTATGATATATAGACCTCGTCGGATGACCTAAACAACGCTCCAAAAGAACGTCCTGTTTCAGCTACACAAACAGAATAATTATAACCTTTTCAAAATGTTAAACAAATATCTTTAAGATTTAATTACATATGTGAGATTAAAATAATGATAATAAATAAAAAAGAAAACCGGAAGTTTATCTGTTTACATCATGCAAAGTGGTCCATGTTTATTTGATATAGTTTTAATGTATACGGGTTATATATTTTTTTTGAGGTTTTATTTTACGTTTTGTAAATATAATACAATATTATATATAATATAAATATATTTATTCCTATTATGTATTTTTTATATAATTTCATATTTAAATATTAATTAATATACAAATAATACAACACAATATATAACAAGACATAATTATTTCATCAGGTTTCAATGACTTTTTGACTGCAGAATATATACGTATATACAGTGGCAAGAAAAAGTATGTGAACCTTTTGGAATTTCATGGTTTTCTAAATAAATTTGTCATAAAATGTGATCTGATCTTCATCTAAGTCAAGGGTATTGACAAACATAATGTGTCTAAAAATAATAACACAAAAAATTCTGATTGTTGAACACACTCATTCACCATTCAAAATGGCAGTGTAAAAAGTAAGTGAACCCTCAGAATGAATAACTGGTTGACCCCCCTTGGCAGCAATGACCTCAACCAGGCGCTTCCTGTAGCTGTGGATCAGACCTGCACATCCTTGAGGAGGAATTTTAGCCCATTCTTCCTGGCAGAACTGCTTTAGCTCAGTCATATTCTTTGGACGTCTCATGTGTACGGCCCTCTTCAAGTCAATCCATAGCATCTCTATTGGGTTGAGGTCTGGGCTCTGACTTGGCCACTCCAAAAGGCGGATTTAGTTTTTCTGAAGCCATTCTGTTGTGGACTTGCTCCGGTGTTTTGGGTCGTTGTCCTGTTGCATCACCCACCTTCTACACATCCTGAAGAATTGTCTGATATACTTGGGAATTCATCTTCCGCTCAATGATTCCAAGCTGGCCAGGCCCTGATGCAGCAAAGCCGGCCCAAATCCTGATGTTTCCTCCACCATACTTTACAGTTGGGATGATGTTTTCATGATGATGTGCCGTGCCCTTTCTACGCCAGATGTAGTGCTGTGTGTTTTCCAAATAGTTCAATCTTGGCTTCATCAGTCCACAAAACATTTTGCCAATACCGCTGTGGGGTGTCAATGTGCTCTTTTGCAAACTTCAGGCGTGCAGCAATGTTCTTTTTAGTAAGCAGTGGCTTCCTTCGTGGTGTCCTGCTGTGGATACCCTGCTTGTTCAGTGTTTTACGTATCGTAGACTCATGAACGGAGACGTTAGCAAGTTCCAATGATGCCTTCAAATCTTCGGCTGTCACTCGGGGTTGTGTCTTTACCTCATTGAGGAGTCTTCGTTGTGCTCTTGGTGTCATTTTGACTGGGCGCCCACTTCTTGGTAGAGTAGCAACAGTCCCAAAGTGTCTCCATTTGCAGCTTGTTTGCCGAACTGTAGACTGGTGAATTTCTAAAGTCTTTGAAATAACTTTGTAACCCTTACCAGCTTTATGTAAATCAACAATTCTTGATCGTAGAACCTCTGAAAGCTCTTTTTGGCGAGGCATGGCTCACATAAGCATGCTCTTCTTGTGCAGAGCAAAATCCAAAAGTTTGAGGGGTTTTTATCAGTCAAAGTAGCTGTAGTCCACACCTCCACACTTATTATCTTAACGAGACATAATGTGTGCTAAAACCTGACTCAAATGAGCTTTTCTGAGGTCATTAACTCAAGGGTTCACACAAGCACTACAAGGTTTTTTGGTTGTTCTCAATAAAGACATGAAAGATCAAAAAAATGTTGTGTTATTATTTTAGACACATTATGTTTGTCAATACCCTTGACTTTGATGAAGATCAGATCACATTTTATGCCAAATTTATTCAGAAAACCATGAAATTCCAAAAGGTTCACATACTTTTTCTTGCCACTGTATATATATATCATCAAATTACACACAAATTAAATGTATTAAAATATATAAAACTAAAGATCTGTACCCAATAAGAAAATATCCCACTTCATGCAAAAAAATGATAAACTCTCATATTCATGAACACATGTCTTTGTTTGCAGGCTAATGCAGCCTTTTGATTTTTGAACAATGAAGTTGGTTTCAGAATCACAGAACAGGTTTACTGGACGTAATGGCAAGTTCAATAGAACACTGACACGCACCCTTATCATTTTACACTATTTACCGGTCTGATATTTGAGTCTACGCTTGTATTATCTTACAAACCTCAAAGCTTCTGTACTCTCTTTGTTAACAGTCTATTGTTGCATGTATCAAATAATCCCCAAATCACAGGTCACGTGAGGAGAACGTCACACCAAAAGACAGAATGAAATAACTGGAAGAAAAAGCTGACATTTGATCGGAGATGACGGAAGCCCCTGTGCAGTGACGTTTGAATCATTTTGTGAAGAAAAACCTCAGCTCTTCTAAAGGGCAAAGGGGTTTTTTTCCCTAAAGGCAGATTTTAATTCCCAGAGCATTAAAATATCAATGGTTGCGTGGAGACGATCCATCTTTAAAGAAAAGCAATAAAAAGTTTAAAATCAGCAAATTTTAGTTGTTATGTCGGTAAGGAACAAAAAGAGCGTATCAAACAGACAAAATAAAGCTGGTTTGAGCAGATACCTCTCATTACTGCTATAATGTATTCACCCGTGTGCTTTAATAGCACAGACTGTGATTTGGTTGGTCAAGGTGGAGCTTCAAATCACCATAAGAAACAACCGTATGATTTGCATTTCACAAACACATCTCCTGTGAGGTTTCTCTAGCCTTGATTTTAAAGAGGTTTGATAGAATACATAAAGATCACACTTTATGGCGATAAACAAATGTGTCTGCTCTGACAGAGGGAAACTGGTTGTGGAAAATTCCACGTAGAACAAAAAAATGTTATTTTGCACATTGGCCACAAGATGGTGGTGTAAGCTTACATTGTAGTAAATGAGCAAGTATTTTCCCAATGACTTTCTTTCTTTCTTTCTTTCTTTCTTTCTTTCTTTCTTTCTTTCTTTCTTTCTTTCTTTCTTTCTTTCTTTCTTTCTTTCTTTCTTTCTTTCTTTCTTTCTTTCTTTCTTTCTTTC
>NC_079890.1:26692197-26715359 GCF_024868665.1 Triplophysa rosa
GCACAAAATAAAATCCTGTAAAATGATCAGTGGTAAATTGCTCTGGTCTGGCTCAGTTCATCAGTGATTGGGTGAGAACAGTTCGAATTTACTGGCTGCGGAAATCAGCGGGAGGGGCTCATTATACAACACACAAAACGCCGTAAAAGACGCGCGCTCTGTGCAACCAAAACGGCGTTTTTTACGCGCGTCATATGGCCAGACAGCGGCGCAAAAAGCGGCGCTTTCAAGTGCCTTAGAACGCCGTTAAATACGGCGTTATGGACGACTTTTCGCGCGTTTTTTACGGCGTTTGGAATCGCGACGCCGTATTTTGCGGCGCAAATACTGTTTAAAACGCCGTCAAAAACGGCGTTCGGATATAAACGCGTTAAATCTATGGCGTAATTCTGACACCATCGGCTTGCCATAGTCCGCTGACTGCACGCGCGTACACACGCATCATGTATTGTACAGACTGTAGTTCATCTCTCGCTGCTCCGTCTACATGGGGTATGTATGCTAACAGTGATGCTATTAGCTTTATGCTAAACTCTGACACATGCTAAACTCATGAAGTCATTCACTGTGTAAAACAAACGTAATTCCATTCAACATGATTGCTTGTCTTACGTTAAAACTGTGGTAATTTAACCTAGGTAAAATGACATTCAACACGACTTCTACTTGTTTTTAAAAATATAAAATATAAAAAAATGAATAAATAAACCAAATGTGATATATATCTGATTGAGTTCTTAACTAACACAAAAAACTGCAAATACATATACATCTTTAGAGTAGAATTCACTCATAAGATTTTAAACTTTTTTATTGAAGTTGCAGCAAAAATCAACCCACTTCTTTTAATACTACAGACCCAAGACAATTTATTTTACATTTCAGAAAAAATGAAATGAAGCAATGTTAGTTTCATAAACAGAAACAGACAAGAATAACGTTGAAGTATTTTATTGTTATCTTAGACTTTTGTGAGATGAGTACAAAAATGAAAAAGGTAAATTAAGTGACATGTTTAGTTATATTTTATTATTTGTACTTCTTTTCAGTCACAGAGTTCTTCAATTTAAGAGTTGTTTGGGAAAGAGAAGATTCTGTCATTTAATGCAGCTTGGAGAACTGCATTTGTGAAAATTGTAATGTTCAATAATTTATGTAATGAAAATAAAAAAATGTGCATTGAAGAAAAGTTCATATGATTTTATATACAGTATACTGTCAATTATAGTATGTGGATAGAAAATCGGAATCGGCAGGTTTCACTTATAATAAAATCGGAAACCGGAATCGGCAAAGAAAATTGCAATCGGTGCATCTCTACTTTATTGCGAAGTATATCTGCACATACAAGACATTTGTTTTGGTGAAAGAAGCATACAGTGCACAAAAACAGCAGCACACAGAGTCCATAGCACAATACAATAGCTACACAGGTTATCTATATATAAAAAAGAATAGAATAAAAATAAGATAAAGGGTGTAAAACTATTTGTGTATATACAGTATATTGTATGTACAAAATATGTGCTATATACAGCATAACGAAAAATTATTTACACAAAAATTATATAAAAATAGATAGAGTATTATCAGGTGGATATAATTAGTATTACAGATGGCTACTATTGCACAATGTTATTAATTGCACAGTGGGTAGAACATTTAACTGTTCATGATGTAGATTGCGTGAGGGAAGAAACATTTTTTTGTTTCTGGTTGTTTTGGTGCTTATTGCTCTGTAACGCTGACCAGACAGCAACAGTTCAAAGAGATGATGGCTTGGATGTGAGGGGTCCATAGTAATTTTCACAGTCCTTTTCTTACTCTAGATCAGAGTTGGGCAACCTTTATCCTGGAGGGCCACTGTCCTGCAGAGTTTAGCTCCAACCAGCTCAAACACACGCCTGTCGTGAAGTTTCTAGTAATCCTGAAGACTTTAATGAGCTGGTTCAGGTGTGTTTGATTAGGTTGGAGATAAACACTGCAGGACAGTGGCCCTCCAGGATCAAGGTTCCCCACCCATGCTCTAGGTGTATACAGTTCTTGGAGGTTGGACAAGGGCAGCACCAAAATGTCCTGCATAAATGTAAAAACAAATATCAGTGGCTCTACAAGATTGTCCTCTATGAATTCTGCACTGAAGAACTGTTCCAAGGCCTCAGCAGCTTCTTCATCCTCTATGCACATTATTTGAGATAGCTGAAGTGAGACAAGAAGATCCCCGGAGTTCTCCAAGCACCACTGACAGGCAGTCTTAAGAACTGTCATGACACGCACCTAAGAAACAACAATGCAAAAGAGGATAAGTAAAAATATGATGAACAATAATGGCTGCAACCCCTCTAACAAAAACCTACTTTTCGTGGAGACTGAACCACCTGCTTCTCCGGTGGAAACACAAGGGTGAAAAGACTAGTTTCATCTACCTAAAAAAGCAAATGTGAAGTTTGAGCCTGTTACCTTGAGTAGTATGTTTTTATTAGGTAGCTGGTACTTTTCCTAAGGAGCTGCTACCAAGTAACGTGTACAAGTTACCTGTACTTGGAAACTTAAGGCTCTTCCTGTTAGTGGAAAAAATACATCACAAATTTACCTAGTTTGTCATGACAACATGCCATTTTTAACCTTATGGTTTGGTAGTGTGTGAATGAATGACTTTAGTAGTATGTGCGACAGAGATTGACAGTGAATGAGAGATAGTATAGTAGTGTATAAGAGAGAGTTTGATAGTGTGTGTGACAGTAAGTTTGCAATATGTCTTGAATGGAAACAGGCACATTGTATTCATTTTAATATACACCAGCCTTACCTTAACTTTCCAGTCAGCCAGAACTTCCTGAACTGCATCTGTAAGCATAAATTGAAAAGACAGAAATGAAAATCATTCTGATGTGTATTATATTCTTTACATTTTTGTCGTATTCCATGTAGATCTCGTTTTAAAGAACCATTGTTAACAATATTAAAATGACTTGTTCTTATAAAGATTCCCACTTCATATCAAATCATGTTAAGTAACACTTCGTCTAAACAATAATTAAATAGAGCAAGTCTTATGAAAACTTCCCTGTCAATTTTTGAAAACAACAGCCCAAAACACAGAGTCAGTAAAACACTCAATATTTTAACCGTCTAAAAGAAAATTAATTTAGATAGTTCTTCACCAATTTAGTGACTGTATGAAGAAAAAGTACACAATTAGCACAGACGCGATATATTAGATAGATATCCAGATAGTTTTCCAATAAATATACTTCGTATATTTCGACCGCTGAACCCTGTGAACGTTAAATATCAGGATCTTTTTCCATAAAATTTACCTAATAATTAAAAACAACACTTTTACTTCAACTTAATATTGTCCGAAATGAATAAAAATACTTACAAGTGGCCTGTGCATGCACCTAAAACACGCATCTGTCTGACAGTGCATGTGTCCGAGTGCGCATGTGCGGCTAAGAGTGCATTTGTCCGAGTGTGCATGTGCGGCTGAGAGTGCATGTGTCCGAGTGCGCATATGCTGCTGAGAGTGCATCATCTGCAGTCAGAATCTATTGATTCGGGTTAAAATGGGTAATTAAGAAATGGTGGAAACGTGTTTATCTATATCATGTATTCTCTTGAAAAGTCTGTTGTCATTTGTGTGTTGAATATAAACCTTATTTTAGGTGTGTATATATATATATACAGTATATATATATATATATATATATATATATATATATTAGGAATATAAACCCACCATTTAATGTGAATGTATCGGAGGATATTCTTAAATAAGGAAATCTATTCAGTCATTGGTCCATGCCAATGTTGTCATCCAAAATCTTGTTTGCGGCACAGCAAAATGTCGTAAATCATCTCTAAGCCTGACACTTAAGATTTAGTCCAACACTTCGCTTAAATTACGACTGAGCTGCTTAATAACTAACTTTTAAGCGCAGCTTTGATCCAAGAATTGTTTTAGTCTTAAGTCAATTCTTAGCAGGGTTCTTGTGAGTAATTCTCAGAAGCTTGATAAATACGGGCCCAGTTCTACTTGCCACATTTCTGTGGAAGACTTAGAAGATAGATTTATGTTTGAAAGTTAATTTATGTATTGTCTCTATGTATTTTTCTGTACATTGTCTTGTATGTCAGTGTGGTTATTAGTATATGAGGCCCGTGGCCTTTACTGAAACTCGTGATCTATATTGATACCCTTATGAAAACTGACCCCTCAGGAAGTATAGGTATTGATCAAGATGACCCTATTCGATTGTACCATATTGCCAGCTGGGATCTGTATGTGATCTTTTTTGTTTTGTCTATTTTTCTGTGTGTGTTTGTTGTGTGTGTGATTTATTTAGAAGCACTGCATTCAGAATTCATTTTAATATGCAGGGATTGGTTGTGATAACAGGTCATTTTGATTGGGTAAACAGTGGTAAACATGAACAAAAAAGAAGAAACGTCTAAAACTGCCGTCTCAAGAATGTTCTCGTAAATATACACACAGACACTGTCAACTTGTGTATGAATAATTCAGATAATGATAGATGGATCAGTTTGAGTGATATCCTGAGGGCTATGTGACCATCGATCGCTCTGTTAGAAGGCATACGATTACCTCACCTCTCAACAAGTGTGTGTATTTGTTTGTGCATGTCTGCGTTTATGTCTGCTTACCTTTGTGCCTCTTTGTTCAGTCTTTGTATAGGCAAATAATTTACGTGCACACTTCACTTCTTTTGCACAAATATGTATGACACCAACAGCCTATAGCTCAGTCTATCGCTTTTACTTTTTAAGTAATCTCAACTATTAAAGGTTTGTGCTGCAGTATGGGAAAAAATGATCATTTGAGGAATGTTGAGGAATGGTGTTTTACTTTTGTATAGCATTGGATGTACAATTTTCTTATGTTAACGTGGGTGAAAATTATAGATTTGCATTAAAGCACAGACCTGAGCCATAACAATGGAGCAGACATATATGACAGTATTCTTTTTACAACTAGCAGCCAAATAATAAGCCTACAGCACCCTACCATTAGAGCAACAGGAACATTCAGAGGGCTAAAAGTAATTTCTGTGGTCATTAGCCACTGTGTGAAACTATTTCCTGTTTTCTTTTCTTTCTACTCTTTTATTTTTTAGGTCATATCTCTGTGTGTGCTGGGGTCTATAATGTGTTCCTGTTCATGTACAGACAAAACCATGGACAAAGTAATCCTCTAGAACAGACTGTCAACTGAAGCACTCACAGACATCTCTGTCTGTGGTCTAAAATCCCTCTCCCTCCCTGCCACAGGTATTTATATTTCACCTCCTAAAATCACTGTGTCATTTACTCCTCATTGAGCCAATCACTACTTATTTGAAGCCAAACAGTCCCCATGTCCACCTGAACCTGCAATGGAATGGAAAACACACCTACATGCAAGACTTTAAAAACATTTTAGAACCAAATGCAAAGATGCTGCTCCTGGTATTTAGTCAGCTGGATCCAATGCAACATAGCTCTCATTAGCCCTCAGGCTGTTAGCATTACCAGCCTGCTTACTGCTCAACACACTGTTCTCATTATTACATCACTAATGGCTAATGTTTCAGACGTGTTTGTACCTCTGAGTGCAGATGAGGAAACGTTCGCACTTCAGTCGGAACTGGAGGCTGTTGAGAAGCAGATCCAGGATTTACTTGAGAAGCAGACACGGCTGCGAGAACGTAAAACGGCGCTGGAAACATCCCGAGCTGACGCTCGCAAATCCGTGGTAAGTTTTCATCGCGATTGTAATACTCCTACCACTTCTACTCCGCGTGTTTCTCTGCACAGAGCCCAGGCTTCGAGAACACGATCAGCCCAAATGAACTTCACTCCTGCACCGGCACACCCACGGCGAAAGGCACGAGCCAGGACTGGAGCGATGACCCAACTGCCGCCACCGGTCTTCGAGATCCCGACCAGGAACCGTTTTGCCGCCCTCCGCGAGACAGAATGCAACGCTGTGGTCATCGGAGATTAAATCGTCCGGAACGTACGCGCTTCCTCCACTAAAGGTAAGGTGCGCACTCATTGTTTTCCTGGCGCCCGTGTTCTTGATGTCTCTGCGCAGGTACCTGCGATCCTGAAGGACGACGCTAATGTCGGAGCTGTTGTGCTGCATGCGGGGATGAACGACGTCAGGATGCGGCAGTCGGAGATCCTGAAGAGGGACTTCAGGAGTCTGATCGAGACGGTACACAACGCATCGCCCACGGCGAGGATTATCGTATCAGGGCCACTTCCTACCTACCAACGAGGGAATGAAAAGTTCAGTAGACTATTTGCGCTAAATAAATGGTTGAAGCTGCTCTTTGTTAATAATTTTGATCTGTTCTGGGAGCGACCTAGGCTCTTCCGCCCTGACGGCCTGCACCCCAGCAGCATCGGAGCGGATCGGAGCGTTATATTAGACAGCAACCTGTCATTTAAAAATCACATCTCAAATGTCACATGCCTTCTTCCACCTTAGAAATGTTGCCAAATTGCGAAATATTTTATGTGTGGCTGACGCAGAAAAGCTTATTCATGCATTTGTGACATCAAGACTTGACTACTGTAATGCACTACTTAGTGGTTGTCCTGCATCATCAATAAACAAACTACAGTTAGTTCAGAATGCAGCTGCCAGAGTTCTAACCAGGTCCAGAAAATACCATCACATAACCCCAATGTTATCATCCCTTCACTGGTTACCCATTAAGTATCGTATTGACTTTAAAGTTCTTTTAATCACTCTTAAAGCCTTAAACGGTTTAGCCCCTACCTACATAACAGAGCTTCTACCACACTACAACCCATCACGCTCTCTAAGATCTCAAAACTCTGGACTTTTGATAACACCTAGAATAACTAAATCCATCAAAGGGGGTAGAGCTTTCTCATACGTAGCACCTAACCTCTGGAATAGCCTTCCCGATACTATTCGAGGGTCAGACACACTCTCCCAATTTAAATCTAGATTAAAGGCACATCTTTTCAGCCAAGCATTCACTTAATGCAAAATATGCTAAATAAACCACCGGGAGGCTGCATTTATTAGATATTATTTACTAGAATAATCTTGATTGTTCTATAAACACCATGCACTGTGCTGTTTTTTTTACCTTTTTTGTGTTTTTCTTATTTTCTCCTGTAAAGCTGCTTTGGAACAATGCACATTGTGAAAAGTGCTATATAAATAAAAAAATTGAATTGAATAGCTGATAAAGAGGTCAAAAGCAATATATTTGACTGACTAATAGCGTTTTGCTGTAGAGAAGGCAAAAGGCTATAAAAGACAGGACAGGTCTGCCACGCACAATCTTTCTTTTCAGCACTTGTCTACTGAAGCACTGATCTGAATAATCCAGTTTGCTAATGTGTTTCACTTTAGTAGTGAAGCAGATAATCTGGCGTCTCTCAGAGAGACATAGTTCTCTTCCCACTCTCCTACCATACACACCAAACAGTTATTTAAATTATATAAACTCCCAAAAATTACAGTGCACCGTCCTATATTGTCATCATGTGACCAAGTGCATTGGACCAGTCCGTGGCTTATATGTGGATGCAGCTATTTGTGTTTATCTGTCAGGAGTTGTCAGTATTTAGTAGTTTTAAAAGACTTAGTTTAAATAGTCTATTTTCCTGTTGACTTTGTTAGTTTCCTGCTCTCTTTACTGCTATCTTTAGGTACTATGGCAATTCATTTGATCATTACATCTGTTAGTCTTTTAGTTCATTTTCAATATATACTTAAAGGCACATTTCACCCAAAAATAAAAATTCTGTCCTCATTTACTCACCCTCGAGTTGTTGAAATCTTTGTTCCCTTTCTGTCGGTCTCTCGACGTTGTGTCGAACCGACAGTTGGGGTTTGTCTTGAGAACCTATCATCTTCTGACTATTTGGAAAAGGCCAATGAAATTGTCGAATGAAATTTGCATGCCGGACTCCGCCCCGGATATCCGGGTATAAAAGGAAGAAGGCGTGCTCATTCATTCACCTTTTGGGCTGAGGAGCCTGAGAGCATCCCTCGACCACTGCGGTGGGCGGCTAGCGTTGTGGCAGGAAGAGGATGTGTGCCAGCTTTTCCGCAAACAAAAGATCAGAAAAGCACCAGGCCCAGACAATGTCTCTCCCTCCTGCCTGAAAATCTGTGCAGAGCAGCTGTCGCCCATCTTCACTAATATATTTAACAGATCTTTGGAGGAGTGTGAAGTCCCTTAATGCTTTAAACGCTCCACCATCATCCCTGTACAGAAGAAACCCAAAATCTCTGGACTTAATGACTACAGGCCGGTTGCTTTAACATCTGTGGTCATGAAATTATTTGAGAGACTTGTACTGGCCCACCTGAAGAACATCACCAGACCCCTTCTTGATCCCCTCCAGTTTGCTTACCGAGCAAACAGGTCTGTGGATGACGCAGTAAACATGGGACTGCATTACATCCTACAACACCTTCCAGTAATCTTCCAGTGGGATCAGTACTTAGTAGCATACCCTGAGAGGCTCGTACCGACGGCCATCACGGACGGTGGCGTTTGTCTCTATTAGCGAGACGCCACCCGGCGCCGTAAGGAATACTGGGGTAACACTGCTCTCCTCCTTGAAGAGTGTGCTATGGAGGCCACATCCTACCACAAGGGGAGGTTACATGTGAAGACACCAACATGGTCTCACCGGTGGGGAGAACAACATGTGAAAAAATGTGCCAGCCTGAGTAGGTGGGGCAGAACCCAGGTGGAGTAACCCACTGGAGTGGAAGTCACAGGTTCACCGACAGGGGAACCAAGAGTGAAGAATTCAACATATGGGATGACCCTGCAGGGCAGTCACTACGTATGGGGCAACAGTCTGAGTATAGGGGTCCACCTGAGCAGGGGCGACTCTACCAGTACTGGACTTGGTTACAACAAACCGCTCCGCCCGGTCTGTTACCACAATTGCCAATGCTTAGTGATGGATGGAATGCCTGTACTTTGCCCTAAGGGGAGAAGTAGGGAGGCTAAAATAGCGTGCTAGACTCGCCTGTAGAGGGGAGAAGGCACTTTCGCGTATGCCCAACCCAGTTGCCGACCTCACACGCCGGTAGCGTGTAATACACGGGCTGACACTGGTTCCACGTGGAGGTTGTAAAACCTCGTGAAGGTACTGGGCGTAGCCCAACCCGCAGCACTACATATGTCTGCCAGAGAGGCGCCGTGAGCCAGTGCCCATGAGGAGGCCATACCCCGGGTGGAGTGGGCTCTCACTGCAAGCGGGCACGGGCGATCTTGGGACCGGTAGGCCAAAGCAATGGCATCCTCGATCCAGTGCGCCAATCTCTTTTTGGAGACAGCCCTCCCCTTGTGCTGTCCCCCAAAAGAGACAAAGAGCTGCTCAGAGCTTCTGAGGCTCTGTGTGCGGTCCAAGTAAAGGCACAGTGTGTGTACTGGACACAACACGTTGGAGGTTGGGTCTTCCTCCCCAGAGGGGAGCACCTGCAGGTTCACCACCTGGTCCCGAAAGGGAGTGGGGTCTCAGGATAACGTGAGAACTACCGGGCCCGAATTCTGAATGCCTGGAGGTCCCCCACCCTCTTGATGGAAGCGAGCGCCAGCAAGAGTGCCGTCTTCATCGTCAGATGAGGAAGACTGGCATCTCTGAGGGGCTAAAAAGGGGCCGTACAAAGGCCCTGTAGGACCACATTAAGGTCTCAAGAGGGTACGGAGCGCGGTCGAGGTGCATTCACCCTTCTCGCGCCCCTAAGCAACCTGGTGACCAGGTCGTGTTGGCCCGAGGGACTTACCCTCCACGAGATCGTAATGAGCGGCAATAGCGGCTACATACACTTTCAGCGTGGACTGGGGGAGGTTGCTCTCGGGTCTCTCCTGTAGGAAGGCCAACGCCGACCCGATCGGGCAACTCCGTGGGTTCTCCCCTCGGGAAGAACACCAGGACGAGAAGCGACATCACTTATAAGTGTATAAATGCCTAGTGGCGGGGGCTCTAGCCTGCAGGACGGTCTCCCTGACCGCCAGCGGCAAGCCACTCAAGGTTTCCTCGTCCCGTCCAGGGGCCAGACATGGAGATTCCAGAGGCCTGGCTTGGGGTGCCACACCGTGCCCTTCCCCTGCGACAGAAGGTCGTTCGTCAGGGGAATCGGCCAGTGGGGAACTGTCGTCAGAGACACCAGGTATGAGAACCAATTCTGGTTGGGCCAGTAGGGTGCAACTAGCAGTACTTGATGTCCCTCTTCCCTGAGGCTCACTGGGGGGAAGGCGTACTTCCGCTTGTCCCGTGGCCAGCTGTGTGCTAAGGCATCCATGCCGAGGGGCCCCTCGGTCAGGGAGTCACAAAGCAGGCAATGGGTGGAGTCCGGGAGGCAAACAGGTCCAGCTGCGCCTGGCCGAACCGCTCCCATATGAGCCGGACTGCGCGGGGATGGAGTCGCCATTCTCCGCGAGGTGTCCCCTGACGAGAGAGTGCATCGGCTGTCTGCTTCAGGTTGCCCGGGATGAAGGTGGCTCGCAGGGACTTGATCACCTGCTAACTCCAGAGGAGGCGTCAGGCGAGTCGTGACATCTGCCGTGAGCGTATGCCGCCCTGGTGATTAATGTATGCCACGGCAGTCGTGCTGTCTGACCGGACCAGCACGTGTTTGTCCTGCACGAGGGGTTGGAACCTCCTCAGTGCCAAAAGGACAGCCAGCAACTCTAGACAGTTGATGTGCCACCGCAGCCGGGGACCCGTCCACTACCCCGATACTGCGTGCCCATTGCACACGGCACCCCACCCCTGCAGGGTCTGTCGTGACATTCCTCGAAACCTGCCCGAGTAGAACCCCTGCTCGGAGAAAGGCCAGGTCTGACCAAGGGTGAGGGTGCACTGAGGCATAACCGTAATGCACCTGGTGCCGGTGGCCCACGCCCTCCAAGGAACACGACTCTAAAGCCAGTGCTGTAGCGGTCGCATGTGTCCACGGTGTCACCACACAGCCCTGCTTGCGAGATGGGCGCATCTAGAAGGCGAGCCTTCTGAGCGTCACTACGCAAGGTTGAGCCACAGATGTCTCCCTTGGACCACTATCGTGGACGTCGTCCGACCCAGAGCACCCGCCATCGCGCGGTGGCGGTGCGCAGCCGGGTAGGTCTTCCCATCAAACCAGATCTTAACGCTTTGACTTATGACCCGTTGGGTCGTCATAGCATTATGAACCTGATGGACCACCATAGCATGGAGGACGGAGGCAGTGTAACCCACAGTATCGTAAGTCTTTGACACGCATGTCAAAGAGCTTACATGCCCTGAAAGAGAGCCTCGGTTGACCCCTCCAAGTGGCAGCGTTTGTGGTGCACCGTGACTGCACATTCCACCTGGGGGACGTCGACATATCCCATATAGCTGCCCTACCATCCAGGGAAGTAACCGCTCCTGAGCCCATCAGACAGGAACGTGCCGCGAACGGCATATTCCACGTCTTTGTGAGCTCCTTATGCACCTCCAGGTCGGCAAGCACGGCCGTCATCTCTGCGTCGCCTCGTCTTGGGCTCCGCCCGGGGGCAGGAGCTCCCCGCATCCGATGCCAGGAGGTAGCTGTCCTACGTTATGACGGAAAGTTCGTCCCCATCCCGTTGTCTGGGTCTGCCCACTATGGGACGGTACACCGCCACCCATCGGGGACGAGCCAGGTGAGCGTACTGGGGCACGGATGGTCCACGAGCCGAAACTGGTGGAGTGACATCCATGGGAATCCCCAATCACCCCCGCCGCTCGCCAAAGCGGTCGACCTCGCCGAAATGGCAGTCGAACTCGCTCGGGAAGAAGACGGGGTTGCGGCTACATTCCAAAGAACGTAGCCAACCATGACCGCAACACCTTAATCAACGAGCCCTGCCACTGCATGCTAGAACCCCGACATGCAATACAGGTGTCGTGCCTGTCAGACTCGAGGATGAGTCTGTCATACCCAAGAACACAGCTGCGAGACATGCCCGAAGACAGTGCAGACTGAGAGGAAATTTGCTCTTTTAGAAATATCTGCGGCTCGCTGCCGAGACGCCCAGGGGAAGTCCACTACGGAGAGGGAGATATCCACTGCTTCGCATCGTAATCCAGCAGTCTGGAAGAAGAAATCTCGGAGAGAAGAATCGCTTGACATGTACCGTCATGCAGGTTCCGAAGAACAAAAAGATGAGTGAATGGCCGCCGCCACCTCCCTTTTATACCCGTATGCACGGGGCGGGGACTGGCATGCGTGTGCCATTCGCCAAGCCCATTGGCATTTTAAAATCCTCTCGGAGATGATTCTCAAGATCAAACCCCAGTCTGTCTCTCAACACAACATCGAGAGACTGACTGAAGGGGAACCCTTTTTGCCTCGTCAAAAACAGATATGCTTACAGCAACCCGTTTTGGTGCATGTCTCTTTAAATGATAATCAGTTACAGCGCACCCCACCCCCCTTCCGTCCGGCGTGACAACCCACGCGTAGTACTGCTATGGCAATGGTTTAGCTAAATTATGATTCCTGAACTCCTCTGCGGTTAGTTTCACTTTCAACGTCTAAAATCATTCGTCCGGAGACTAAAAAATCCATCACAGCAAACAGCGCATCCTAATGCGCTCAAGTTGTGCGTGTATGCTTGCCTAAAATCCACGGAATGCGCACCTGCAGATCTCAGCGGAATTACGTGGATTTTAGCGCTTGTCGTTGACAAGTTATAACGTTACACACACAACTTGAGAGCATAACTAATATGCTGTGACAGATTTTTCAGCCTAAGGACGAATGATTTGAGACGTTTAAAGCAAAACTAACCGCAGTGTTCACCCCTGTTCATTAGCAAAACAAACAGCTTGCCACAGCTGAACATATTAACGCACGCTCGACATGATTTTGCCAAGTGGTTGATGTCCTCAGGGCAACATATTTTGTTGACCTAAGGACATCATTTTTATAAATAAAACCTAAAACCTAAACCCACACCAGACCTCAACCCTAACCGTAACTTACCCCTAAAATCAGAGGGAAATGATAAGTGAAAAACAATGGTCTAAAAGCACCTAATCCTGGTTGGAAGATTAAATTTAAAATAAACTATAAACTTTTTCTGAAATCTGATTTGTTGATTTAAATGTTGTCCCAGGGTCAACATGATGTTGCCCTAAGGACATCAACCACTTGGCAAAAACAGGAGAGACATTAAGGCACATAATGTATTAACATACATACAGCTAAACTCCAAGCGCCCATTTGCCAAATAACATATAAATATAGAGTAAGTTTAACACTGGCTTTGAATGTTCTATTTAGCCCGAGACTGATTTAGCTCCCTTCGCTATCATATGCTAACGTTATCCTCCTATATACAGTATACGGTACATGCACGTCAATTCAGACTGTTGATAGATATTACTTACATCGGCAGCTTTGTCTCGTTCAGTTGGTCTCGATCCCTCTTGAGGAACAACTGTGAAGCTAATCCTGCTTGTACTGTCCCAGGTTGATAAAGCACTCTGGCTTGAAGTGATTCGTGCAAACAAGGAGGTTTTTACTTATGGTTTCTGAGGGATTTCCACTAAAAATAAAATAAATCCACTCCTGACTCTTCCGAGGTTAGGACTCTGTGCAACGACTACATTGCATGTTGCATGTTGTCCACGAACTTTAGCCATGGCGTCACGTACAGTACACCTGTCGCTTGTGAAAACAACAATGGTGGCAGCACCATGGGTGGAATTGTGTAGATTAAAGGGGTGGTAATATTATAATAAAATCCTGCTTTTACATCACAACAGGAGCAAAATCTGAACGGCTCGATTTCTCACATGCTTGCAGGGAAAGGCTCATCAAACAAACTTACTGGGATCTTGTTTTTCACGTTTTCTGGGTTGCTAGATGCACCGGGGACCCGATTATAGCACTTAAACGCAGAAAATTTTCATCCAATGACTCCTTTAAAGCGGCCGTAACACACACGGTTTCTGCCAATGTCATATTAATCTTCAGTACCTATAGAGTAGTATTGCATACTTCGTATCTTCCAAGAGTATTTAGTTTGACCACATTTATAAAAGATAGATACAGCTTTACGATTATTTCCGAAAGCATATGCCGCGTACGGGGGGGGAGGAGTAGGCTGAACTAAAGCACGTGCGCACCCATTGCCAACAAAACACAGACATCAGTTTCACTCACCACATGCGGTTCATGTCCGGCATCTTTCAGCGCTGGGATGGCTCCATATATCAGTTTCAAACGATCTCCAAATCCAGCATTATATACACCGTTTATATAACATTCATCACCCAAATGCAGTGAACAAACAAGCACCTGAACTTCGCGAACGTATGCTCTCTCTCTCCTGCACACAAGTGAAAGTGACGTCTGCGCATGCTCCTTCTCCTGCTCTCCTTGCTGCCACGTGGGCGTGCCGCGTGCTTTTCCAGGAGAATTGTCCAATAAGGGACTAAGAAAAATTGTTACAAAACAGTTTTATATGTTCGAAAAAAAACTTTCCGAAACCTGTACGATCGCTGGGGGAGTGTATCGAGCACAGAAATACTACATAATATGCCCAACTCGTTTTTTGACAAGTTGACCATGTTAAGCATGAGAAGACAGTACGTTTAACATTGTAAAGAAGTCAGTCATGAAACACCATTGCACGGCCGCTTTAAGTAAGAAAATGCACTGCATTAAAAGTTTTTATTCTTGAATAGCTGGCTTAATAGACAATAAATAAGCAATAATGCGAATAAGAAACTAATAAATTAATCAATTTTGAATTTGATCAAAACATACATTTAAAAATGTATCTGTCATGTTTACGTATATGTCTGACATCCACGACACTCCTCCCATCCGTTCTGCGATTGGGCGTTCGCAAGGATACCTGGGTAGGTAACTTCAGTGGAGTCTGCATTAAGGGCTCGGAATACTACATTCGAAATCAAAAAACAACCGTCTGTGACCTGATTTCGAACAAAATCTGGTCCAAATTTCTTTTCACTAGTTCGCCACAGCAAACCAAACAGGGGTGCATTTCCCAAAAGCATCGTTAGCCAACTATGGTCGCAAGTTCCGTCATTCCAGCATAGTTCAACGATTTAAGTGTTTTCCGAAACTATCGTTCCAACGATCAATCGCATAGTTCCTTTTTATTATGACATGTAGACTTACAAGCATCAGGGCTTGACATTAAGCATTGTCATGTGGTTGTCCTTCGGACAAGTAAATTTGTCATTCACTTGTCCAAGTACAAAAATTACTTGTCCAAAGATGATATTTCATTTGAATTATAATATAATATAATCAATATAATTGTTTCGGATTTAGAGTGGTCGAGTTTGCTTCTAAGCATTTTAACTAGTGTCCGCTTTGGCCGCCTGAATTTGGTTATAGGCCTACTCTCCGTGACTGCTATAAAACAAAGGCAAGCAGTAATTATTATTAGTGTTAAGGCTGTAAATTAACTTTTTTTGCACATAGCACTGGTGCTAGAGAGGTTTAAAGTTTGGTAGCACAGGCAGAAATGTGCAAGTGTAGATCATAATGAATAGACAGATAACAGACAAAAGACATTAATGTTACATACAGATGAATAAATTAGGGCCATATCATTTTTAGATTACCTAAATTTGTTTTAATATTTCTAAGTTCTGTGTTTTTCCTTTTTAACTATACAATAGTGGTATATTTGTCCACATAAATTAGTAGTAAACTGATAAACTGCAGTAAAATTCTTACTATATTGTATTTGAACTTTACTATAGTATACAATGTTTATCAATTTACTACAAGGGCACTTCAATTTTCAATAGCAAATACTATAGTACACTACTGTATTTTTTGTCTGAGTGTTCAATTTAACAGGACTTTTATTTTGACGGGACTTCGGGAAGACGCTTGTTTGCAGATAGCTTCACGCAAACAGTAAAACGATCGTAAAATAAACTCTCAGAGCAACTCAGGAGATGAAGTTCATGTGTTCATATCCTCATACAGTGCAGACGCAGATAAATACTCGAACATCACTCGTGTTGTATGTTAAACTGTGCACGTAATTCACTCAGACACGCAGAACAGCCAGATGACATTTAAATAACAGGATTCCGCGTCCGCATGGACTCAGTGCAGTGCGCATTGATTATTGTCACACACAAACACGCAGCTCTGAGCTCTGTCTAAAGCACATATTCTTATTATTCTACGTATATGTCGCACTGTTTTTTTTCAAGTTACTTGTCCGGTCAGGCAAGTAAAATTCTCTCTCACTTGCCCATACAAAACATTCACTTGTCCCGGACAAGCGGACAAGCGTTAATGTCGAGCCCTGAAGCATAATGCCTTTGAGCAAACTAAGCAAGCAACATGCAATGCATTCTATATCCATAATTCGAAATACAAACAAATTTAATTTGACATCTTTTAATTTAAGCGCTGTTTTTTTAAAGTGCGCATGCGCTCGAACATACGTGCACTAGGACCCTGGGGAATCCCTGGGCGGAGTGACATAGGAGGAAACTTATGAATTAATGAAATATTGTGAAATAAAACAACAGATAACAAAATAGGATAACTAAAGTCGCCGTTAAATGCAATGTATGTTATTTACAGCAAGAATTTGACATTAATTCGATCTGAACGTATTTATTAGTAGACGTCATTACTCCACCACCTGTATGGCGTCATCAACTAGTTTGCTGAACCAACTTGGTTCAAACGATTGATCTCCGATAGAGTTACTATGGTTTCGGGAAACAGTCGTAACTGCGTCGTTAATTTCCCGAATGATCCATTGTACTATGGTGTTTAACCAGCGAGTTATGTCGTGGTTCGGGAAACGCACCCCAGAACTCTCCGGGAAAGTTCGTGTTGGCCGGTAAACACCCTCGAGCCACCATTGGTCCATGGCCATTACGTAATAGGTGGGTGTGTTATGTAGCGCCGCCTGGTCTGTGGGAAATAACGCGTCATTTTATTTGCATACGTCATGTAAACCCCGCCTCCAGAAACAAAGGGGTGTTGGATTGTTCAAAAACACTATACCGTCTCTCAACGTTTTCAAGCTTCTTTTTACCCCCAAACACAGAACAAAAGCGCAATTCGCCTGGACTATGCCGAGCCCTTTAATGCGGGCTTCGCCATAGACTGCATCGAGGGCACGAAGGAGGCGTTCGCGAGCAGACTTCTGAGCGCTAAAAAGACAAATGGGACACCCTACGGACTTGTAGACTTGGCGAGCACATGCAATTTAAGTCCACGAGACCGCAAGTCCACATGAAGTGCGCCATTTGGGACAGGGCCCTTCTCTTTCGTGCGCTCCTGCTTCTTCTTCTATTCCTACTTCCGCTAACCCCTGCCCTCTCACCTTGACTCTGAGCGCGGATTGGACATTTTACACCAGTAAGTGAGCACAGAAATAACTCAAATATATGTAAATACAACAAAAACAATACAAAACGATAATATGAACAAAATATTAATAACATCACAGCATTTATACATAAAGTAATATTTAACAGGCCATACAAAAAAAACATATTTTAAAAAATTACACTGGGTTACACATAGTTTTTGTTAAATTACAAACTATAATGAAATTATTAAATACCTTTTTGTTGGCAGTTTCTGTCTCATCTTTGTCTCAAGACTGTGACATTATTGCAGTAAATGATAGTTCTTTGAATGATGAATCTTAATAAAATAATGCATTACAAATTTGCTTCCTATAACAACTCTTGCTGACCTCAGACTCATGTGCTTTAAATTTAAGCATAGTTGTAAATGACTCATCCTTCCTGTGGTCTATAATAACACAGTTAGGAGTCAGATGGCTCCTAGTCACCCCCTGTAACACTAACAAACTTCATAGGAGAAGCAACAGTCAGTTTATGAATGCAAGTAACTCACTGTATATCCAGTCTGTGTGATTCAGGTACACAAGTCTGACCCCTGTCTGACACCATAGGCATAGTTGACAGGGTGAGTGGTAAAAAAAAAGAAAGCACTATTAATGACTGAAATTTATAGGACCAGTTCAATGACTACCATGACTCAGTCACACCACACTTTTTTAATATTCTATCCTCAAAAAACTTATTTGAAGGGTTAAGTTTTTTTCATGTTATTCTGTTGTTGTGGTAGACACAATAACAAAGCTTTTTTAGCATAGGCCTATTAACATTAATATTTAGGATAAACATATCCTTAACAATTAAATAATTACATATAGATAAAGCCTCTGAATTAAAATATTAAAGAAAGAAACAGAACACTGAAAACAGGTAATGAAAACTGTTTGAAGCAAAACTGTTGTGAAAGTGAATTTCTGCTCTTCTGTGAACCTGCTTCAGTGAGTATAATGCAACCAAGACAGTTTCACATCAGTATCCACCAATATAACCTGTATATATATATACATACGTAACCAAGACGTTCCCTTTCTGTCGGTCTCTCGACGTTGTGTCGAACCGACAGAATGGGGTTCCTATACGAAACGCCACGGCGCTGCGCCGCGTCACGAGTTCTAGCGGAGTGACGAGAGGCTCTTACTAACGGCCGTACAGGGGGTGGCCTTTGCTACTCTAGGGGCGAGATAGAAGCCCGTCACCATAAGGAACACTGGGAAGCATTACCCCCCTCGCCTGAGGGGAGAATGCTACGGAGACCACATCTGCCGTAGGGAGAATACGTGGAATACCTACACGGCCTCACCAGTGGGGAGATCTCATGGGAGTAGTAGTGCGGGGCCCCAACAGGGGTGCAGAGAAGCGGTGGAGTCCACCGAGTGGAGTTCACAGGTTCACCAACTGGGGAACCAAGAGTGAGGAAACGTCATATGGGACTACCCAAGGAGGGGAGTCACTACATGTGAAGCACTAGCTCAGGTATAGGGGTTCACCTTGTGAGGGAAACTCAACTATACTGTGCCTGGAATACGAGCCGCTCCGCCCAGCTCGGAAGCTCGAAAGTGCTTAGTGATGGATGGAATGCTTATACTTCATCCTGTGGAGGAACAGCGCACTGACTCACCAGATGAAGGGGAGATGGCGCTTCGCAGGCGTAGCGCCCACGAGGAGGCTACATCCTGGATGGAGTGAGCCCTCACTGCCAGTGGGCACAGGAGATCTTGGGATCGGTACGCCAAGGTGATGGCCAGTGCGCCAATCTCTGTTTGGAGACAGCGCTCCCCTTCTACTGTCCTCCAAATCAGACAAAGAGCTCCTCAGAGCTTCTGAAGCCCTGCGTGCGGTCCAAGTAGAGGCGCAGGGTGCGTACTGGACACAACACTAAAGGGGTTGGGTCTTCCTCCCCAGAGGGGAGCGCCTGCAAGTTCACCACCTGGTCCCTGAAGGGAGTGGTGGGAACTTTGGGCACGTAGCCAGGCCGGGGTCTCAGCACCACGTGGGAGTCACCCGGCCCGAGCTCTAGGCACTCGTTGGACACAAAGAGTGCATGCAGGTCCCCTACCCTCTTGATGGAAGCGAGCACCACTAGGAGAACCATCTTCATCGTGAGATGAGGTAGACCGGCTTCCCCCTAGGGGCTCAAACGGGGCCCTTCCTAGGCCCACAAGGACCACATTAAGGTCCCAAGAGGGTACGGAGTGCGGTCAAGGAGGATTCACCCTCCTCGCGCCCCTCAGGAATCTGATGATCAGGTCGTGCTGCCCGAGAGACTTACCTGCCACAAGGTCTTGATGTGCAGCAATGGCGGCGACATAGACCTTGAGAGTGGAGGGAAAGAGGTTGATCTCTAACCTTTCTTGAAGAGAGAACAGTACGACACTGATCGCACAGCTCTGTGGGTCATCCTTGCGGGAAGAACACCAAGATGAGAAGAGGCACCACTTGTAGGTGTACAGTCGCCTAGTGGCTGGGGCTCTTGCCTGAGTGATCATACTCACGACTGCGGGAGGCAGGTCACGCAGGATCTCCTCGTCCCATCCAGGGGCCAGACGTGGAGGTTCCAGAGGTCTGGTCTCGGGTGCCAGACCATGCCCTTCCCCTGAGAAAGAAGGTCCTTCATCAGGGAAATCGGCTGGGGGGAGTTGTCGTCAGAAGCGTTAGCTCTAAGAACCAAGTCTGTTTGGGCCAGTAGGGCCCAAAACAGGAACTGTGCAAGGAGGCTCACTGGGGGGAAGGCGGAACAAGAAGCAGACGATGTTGTGGCTGGGTCCAAAAAAAACACAGCCAACCATGACCGCAATGCCTTGATCGGCATATGCTTGCAGTGAGGGCATGCCGTATCCACGAACGCTACCTCAGCATGTTGGAGACCCAGACATGTGATGCAGCTATCGTGCCTGTCAGGCTCGAGGATGAGCCGGCCACATCCAAGATTACAGCGGCGAGACATGCCTGGCGGCAAGTGCACGCTGTGAGAAATTTGCTCTTTTTAAGGAAATTTGCTCTATTATAAACACCCTCGGCTCGCTACCGAAACGCCCAGGGGAAATCGCACACACCAGGACGAATCCGCTGCTCTGCATCGTAGAATCCAGTAGGAATTATCAGAGATAATAATAGTCAGCATGTGATGCCTCACTGGTTCCAAAGAACAAAAGGTGAATGAATAGACGCGCCATCTTCCTTTTTATACCCGTATGTACGGGGCGCAGACTGGCATGCCATGCCATTCGCCAACTTCATTGGCATTTTAAAAGTACAATCAGAGATGATAGGTTCTCAAGATCAAACCCCCATTCTGTCGGTTCGACACAACGTCAAGAGACCGACAGAAAGGGAAACTCACATCTGCCTGCAAGTTCTTTATGTGTTGAATATGTTTGCTGAACAACATCTCTGTCAGAGGTGGAAATAGTTTTGGAGATTATTAACAAAGCTCTTAAGAGTGGATTGAAGCATGGAATAAACAATGACCCTCAGTGTTATTTTACATGATAGTTAATTCACTAAACTCTTTTTCTCTTGCAGGCTTTTACAATCATCCATCAAGGATGCTCATTGACTGTTCTGCGGTCTGAGGACCTGCGTGTTGAAGTCTTGATCAAGGGTATGATGACCAGCTGTTCAAAGCATGTAGTACAATGGGGTGGTAAGTGTCCATGGTCTTTGAGTTGGAGACAGTTTTTCAGGAAAGAGCTATGAATGAGGATATATTTTAAAAGAAGGTTGTGCAATTATTGATTTATGTCGATACACTCTTGTCAGGAAAAGCATTAAGCACCTGTGTGGCTGTGTGCGTGTGTGTGTCTGTGTGTGTGTGTGGACTTGGGGACACATGGGGACTCGTGTCACTGTGGGGACCAAAATAGAGGTCCTCATGGGCAAAAAAGCTTATAAATTGTACAGAACAATATTTTTTAAATCTAAAAATGCATCTTTTCTATGATCTTTAGGTTTAGGGGTAGGGGATAAAATATACAGTTTGTACAGTATAAAAAACATTACACCTATGGACTGTCCCCACGGAGATAGTAAACCAGACGTGTGTGTGTGTGTTCATGTTTGTATATCCCGGTGGGGACCTAAACCTGAATACACACCAACACATGGGGACTCGTGTCACCGTGGGGACAAAAAATTGAGGTCCCCATGGGCAAAAAAGTTAATAAATTGTGCAGAACAATATTTTTTAAAAATCTAAAAATGCAAAAAGTGTTTTATGATCTTTAGGTTTAGGGATAGGGTTAGGGATAGGGGATAGAATATACAGTTTGTACAGTATAAAAAACATTACGCCTATGGACTGTCCCCACGGGGATAGTAAACCAGACATGTGTGTGTGTGTGTGTGTGTGTGTGTGTGTGTGTGTGTGTGTGTATGTTGAGTGGATGTGTCAAACTAAATGAGCTGGGGAAAAAACAATGAAATAAATGAAGCATTGCACAGTTCCTTTTTTATTTTTGTTAAATGGCTACTTTCTGAACTCACTGAACGAGTCTATGGGGGCAAGAGTCAGTTCAAAGACCTTGATCCAATTAAGCTACATATGTATGTCTGATTGGCTCACTGGGTTGAATTCATGACCATTACCTTCAAACGCAAATACAAAGGTGTGCAATAGCCATGTGCTTCAGCGGTGTCATCTTTAGGGGTCAATTAATTAACAAAAAATGGATACAACACAAGAATCCTCTAAGTTGCATGCAAAGGACTAGAGCTTTTAAATGTTAAAAAGGAGTTTTACACACCTCCAAAAAAGATGGAGTTTTCAGTTGTGTTTAATTCAAGCATCAATTTATGAGAGTAATCGGATGTTTTCCTTAAAATTGCATAAGAGAAATTAAGCTAAACAAATGAGACAATTGTTCAACAAGACTTGACAAACCTGAGCTCAGTTGTTGGGACCTCTTCTGATGCTTTTTAGAAAGACATTTTGTCGGTCTCATTATCATGAGAAATATCTGAGACTTTAAATTTTGAAAATTGACAGTTGCTTGCTGTCTGGGAGAAATAACTAAGATATAAAATATATTTATTCATTTTAATTTTGGAATTGCAAGATAGTAAACAAACAATGTGATAGATATAATAAATGAATTTTGCTATTAGTGCACAAAGCCATTATTTTCAGAATGTATAAAGTGTGTTATTCGCATGCTAAATTACAATGTCATTGTGTGAGGGCATGCTCAATATCCCAGATGAGACTGATTCATAGCTACTCTGTGTGATTGAAGCATAAAGCTTGTGATCAATCCATCTGTCTCACACCTTTGAAGAGCTTTTCTGCTAATTGGTTGCCACCATCCTACAATGGCTTCAGCCAACATATGATGGAACAAGAGGTAACAGTAAACTATGCCTAATCATGGAAATATTATTGGTGTAATTGACATATTACTGTATATTTATTATTATAATGGAACATGAATTTTAATGATTTAAATCATCATTGTGTACAGTATAACACATGGGTTACTTTCTCTGTGTTATAAATGTTTCCAGCTTTATTCTTGATATTTTTCAAGAGAGGAAACCTGTACAGCAAAAATGTATGCACTGACAAAACAATGTGCATTACTGTGACAAGCTAAAGGTGCAACTCTCAAGGAGCAAACAAGGTTGTTAATTTCCTAAACTCGCTTGCTCTTTTAGGTCATGTTTCAGTGATGCAGGCTCTGATATGTTCATCTGTCAAGGATGCTGAATGACTGATCTCAGGTCAGTGGTGTCGCCTGGCGTCTGTCTGCCTCCTG
>NC_079890.1:26715459-26716885 GCF_024868665.1 Triplophysa rosa
ATTGTTTTCTTATTATTGTTATATTTGTTGTTTGTTATTTTTGGCCATCCTATTTATTATTATTTGATTGCAGTGTAAACAAATAATGCACAACATAGAAATACCTTTATAATTCTTTATTTCCAATACAATAAGATTGGTTGCAGTTGTTTTATTAATGTACTTCCTTTGATCATAATGTTTCTAGCAGTTAAGTATCAATTTACAAGAATCAAATAAATAAACAGAACAGAGGCTAGTCTAGCTAAAAAAAAGTTACAGCACCACCAGGCTTGGCATACTCCAAAATGCAAATATACAACATGTATCAACTGCTTGTAAAAGACGGTCTTCCAGCATCATTCTTCCCACAATAACGAAGATTTAAGAGGAACCGGTTTTATGCCCAAGCTGCAGAACATGAAAGTCTTCCATTGCTCCTGATACTGAATGATGTTTGTTCCAACCTATAAACAGATATTCTCTTTTGTAAATATACACACATACACATACACATTATTATTTTTATTATTACAATAATCATTTTTAATTAAAACGGCATTGTCAAAAATGATGTACAGTCGTGTGGAAAAAAGTACAAGCACATGTTGATAGGATACCACAAATTCATAGGTCTTTACATCTTAGCCTGATGACCTGTAGGGGTCACACTTTTCCTATTGACTTTAATTGTAAAAAATAGTACACGGTGTTCATTTCATGTGTCATATGATAGATTATATTAATTTATTATGATGTACACGTTTCATTACGTATTTGTCTAATATAAAAAATGAAACACTGTTGGTCCTTTTTCACACGACTGTACTAACAGGAAGTTTCAGACATTAATCTCTTACCTGCAAATTTGTCAGTTAAGGCTTTAGGCTCCCACTTCTGAAGATTTCCTTCGCATATAATCTCTAAAAGATAGATAAATATATTGAAAGCTTGTCAATGAAGGCCATTGCTGAAAGTCTGTTATAATATTACCAGAAAACGAAACTGCGTCTGAGGCAAGCCCTCTCGTGTTTTGTGGTCAATGAACGCCAAAATAATGTATTTTTTGCTATTTGCTTTAAACGTATGATAACGGTAATAAATGTAACGAAATAAAATGAACACACTCGTCATTTGAATTCCGGTGCCTTTGACTGAGTGGCGCTGCAGCGATTGGAGTCCTGACGCTTCCCCTATGGAGCCAGAAATATGACAAAACAATCTGAATTTGAATTTCGTAAATCTGAATTATTGACAAGTGTTTTTTAACAAAACTGAATATTATATGGGAGTTAAAATAGTTTTGAATTAGATTTTGATTTCGAATTTGAATTTTTTTACTTGAATATTGAACATTTGAAATTTAACACAATTGCTTTTTTTAAGACAGAGTTTTATAGGCATGCATTTTCAAACAACATATTTTTTGCTCTGAATTCTTAGATTG